>NW_027476114.1:922500-932500 GCF_051020955.1 Megalopta genalis
GTTGTTCTTGTTGTTCTTGTTGTTGTTGTTCATGTAGTTCTTCTTGTTGTTGTTCTTGCTGTTCTTGTTCTTGTTGTTCTTGTTGTCCTTGCTGTTTTTGTTGTTATTGTTGTTGTTGTCCTTGTTGTTCTTGTTGTTCTTGTTGATCTTGTTGTTCTTGTTGTTCTTGGTGTTCTTGTTGTTCTTGTTGTTCTAGTTGTTGTTGTTGTTGTTCTTGTTGTTGTTCTTCTCGTTGTTCTTGTTGCTCTTGTTGCTTTTGTTGCTCTTGTTGCTCTTCTTGCTCTTGTTGCTCTTGTTGCTGTTGTTGCTGTTGTTGTTCTGGTTGTTGATGTTCTTGTTGTTCATGTTGTTGTTGTTCTTGATGTTCTTGTCGTTCTTGTTGTTCTTGTTGTTCTTGTTGTTCTTGTTGCTCTTGTTGTTGTTCTTGTTGTTCTTGTTGTTCTTGTTGTTCTTGTTGTTCTTGTTGTTCTTGTTGTTCTTGTTGTTCTTGCTGTTCTTGTTCTTGTTGTTCTTGTTGTTCTTGTTGTTCTTGTTGATCTTGTTGTTCTTGTTGTTCTTGTTGCTCTTGTTGCTCTTGTTGCTCTTGTTGCTCTTGTTGCTCTTGTTGCACTTGTTGCTGTTGTTGTTCTTGTTGTTCTGGTTGTTGATGTTCTTGTTGTTCATGTTGCTGTTGTTCTTGTTGTTCTTGATGTTCTTGTTGTTCTTGTTGTCGTTGTTGTTCTTGTTGTTCTTGTTGCTCTTCTTGCTCTTGTTGCTCTTGTTGCAGTTGTTGCTGTTGTTGTTCTGGTTGTTGATGTTCTTGTTGTTCATGTTGTTGTTGTTCTTGATGTTCTTGTTGTTCTTGTTGTTCTTGTTGTTCTTGTTGTTGTTGATGTTGTTGTTGTTGCTCTTGCTGTTCTTGTTGTTCTTGTTGTTCTTCTTGTTGTTCTTCTTGTTGTTGTTGTTGTTCTTGTTTATGTTATTCTTGTTGTTGTTGTTGTTCTTGTTGTTCCTGTTGTTGTTGTTGTTCTTGTTGTTCTTGTTGTTGTTGTTCATGTAGTTCTTCTTGTTGTTGTTCTTGCTGTTCTTGTTCTTGTTGTTCTTGTTGTCCTTGCTGTTCTTGTTGTTATTGTTGTTGTTGTCCTTGTTGTTCTTGTTGTTCTTGTTGTTCTTGTTGATCTTGTTGTTCTTGTTGTTCTTGAGGTTCTTGTTGCTCTTGTTGCTCTTGTTGCTCTTGTTGCTCTTGTTGCACTTGTTGCTGTTGTTGTTCTTGTTGTTCTGGTTGTTGATGTTCTTGTTGTTCATGTTGCTGTTGTTCTTGTTGTTCTTGTTGTTCTTGTTGTCGTTGTTGTTCTTGTTGTTCTTGTTGCTCTTGTTGCTCTTGTTGCTCTTGTTGCTCTTGTTGCTGTTGTTGTTCTTGTTGTTCTGGTTGTTGATGTTATTGTTGTTCATGTTGTTGTTGTTCTTTTTGTTCCTGTTGTTGTTGTTGTTGTTCTGGTTGTTGATGTTCTTGTTGTTCATGTTGTTGTTGTTCTTGATGTTCTTGTTGTTCTTGTTGATCTTGTTGTTCTTGTTGTTCTTGGTGTTCTTGTTGTTCTTGTTGTTCTAGTTGTTGTTGTTGTTGTTGTTCTTGTTATTCTTGTTGTTCTTGTTGCTCTTGTTGCTCTTGTTGCTCTTGTTGCTCTTGTTGCTCTTGTTGCTCTTGTTGCTGTTGTTGTTCTGGTTGTTGATGTTCTTGTTGTTCTTGTTCTTGTTGTTGTTGTTCTGGTTGTTGTTGTTGTTGTTCTTGCTGTTCTTGTTGTTCTTGTTGTTGTTGATGTTGTTGTTGTTGTTGCTCTTGCTGTTCTTGTTGTTCTTGTTGTTCTTCTTCTTGTTGTTGTTGTTCTTGTTTATGTTATTCTTGTTGTTGTTGTTGTTCTTGTTGTTCTTGTTGTTGTTGTTCATGTAGTTCTTCTTGTTGTTGTTCTTGCTGTTCTTGTTCTTGTTGTTCTTGTTGTCCTTGCTGTTCTTGTTGTTATTGTTGTTGTTGTCCTTGTTGTTCTTGTTGATCTTGTTGTTCTTGTTGTTCTTGGTGTTCTTGTTGTTCTTGTTGTTCTAGTTGTTGTTGTTGTTGTTGTTCTTGTTGTTCTTGTTGTTCTTGTTGCTCTTGTTGTTCTTGTTGTTCTTGTTGTTCTTGTTGTTCTTGCTGTTCTTGTTCGTGTTGCTCTTGTTGTTCTTGTTGTTGATCGTGTTGTTCTTGTTGTTGTTCTTGTTTTTGTTGTTGTTGTTGTTGTTGTTCTTCCTGTTCTTGTTCTTGTTGTTCTTGTTGTTCTTATTGTTCTTGTTGTTCTTGCTGTTCTTTCTGTTCTTGTTGTTCTTGTTGTTCCGGTTGTTCTTGTTGTTGTTGTTGTTCTTGTTTTTGTTGTTCTTGTTGTTGTTGTTCTTGCTGTTCTTGTTCTTGTTGCTCTTGTTGTCCTTGCTGTTCTTGTTGTTATTGTTGTTGTTGTCCTTGTTGTTCTTGTTGTTCTTGTTGATCTTGTTGTTCTTGTTGTTCTTGGTGTTCTTGTTGTTCTTGTTGTTCTAGTTGTTGTTGTTGTTGTTGTTCTTGTTGTTCTTGTTGTTCTTGTTGCTCTTGTTGTTCTTGTTGTTCTTGTTGTTCTTGTTGTTCTTGTTGTTCTTGTTGTTCTTGTTGTTCTTGTTGTTCTTGTTGTTCTTGTTGTTCTTGTTGTTCTTGTTGTTCTTGTTGTTCTTGTTGTTCTTGTTGTTCATGTTGTTCTTGTTGTTCTTCTTGTTGTTGTTCTAGTTGTCCTTGTTGTTGTTGTTCTCGTTGTTCTCGTTGTTCTCGTTGTTCTCGTTGTTCTCGTTGTTCTTGTTGTTCTTGTTGTTCTTGTTGTTCTTGTTGTTCTTGATGTTCTTGTTGTTCTTGTTGTTCTTGTTGTTCTTGTTGTTCTTGTTGTTCTTGTTGTTCTTGTTGTTCTTGTTGTTCTTGTTGTTCTTGTTGTTCTTGTTGTTCTTGTTGTTCTTGTTGTTCTTGTTGTTCTTGTTGTTCTTGTTGTTCTTGTTGTTCTTGTTGTTCTTGTTGTTCTTGTTGATCTTGTTGTTCTTGTTGTTCTTGTTGTTTTTATTGTTCTTGTTGTTCATGTTGTTCTTGTTGTCCTTGTTGTTGTTGTTCTAGTTGTCCTTGTTGTTGTTGTTCTTGTTGTTCTTGTTGTTCTTGTTGTTCTTGTTGTTCTTGTTGTTCTTGTTGTTCTTGTTGTTGTTGTGCTAGTTGTTCTTGTTGTTGTTGTTCTGGTTGTTCTTGTTGTTCTTGTTGTTCCGGTTGTTCATGTTGTTGTTCTTGTTGTTGTTGTTGTTCTTATTTTTGTTGTCGTCGTTGTTGTTTTTCTTGCTGTTCTTGTTCTTGTTGTTCTTGTTGTTCTTGCAGGTCATGTTGTTCTTGTTGTTCTTGTTGTTCTTGTTGTTCTTGTTGTTCTTGTTGCTCTTGTTGTTCTTGTTGTTCTTCTTGTTCTTCTTGTTGTTGTTGTTCTTGTTGTTGTTATTGTTGTTGTTGTTCTTGTTGTTCTTGTTGTTCTTGTTGTTCCTGTTGTTCTTGTTGTTCTTGTTGTTCTTGTTTTTCTTGTTGTTCATGTTGCTGTTGTTCTTGTTGATCTTGTTGTACTTGTTCTTGTTGTTCTTGTTGATCTTGTTGTACTTGTTCTTGTTGATCTTGTTGTTGTTCTTGTTGTTCTTGTTGTTCTTATTGTTCTTGTTGTACTTGTTGTTCTTGTTGCTCTCGTCGTTGTTGTTCCCGTTGTTCTTGTTCTTGTTGTTTTTGTTGTTGTTGTTCCCGTTGTTCTTGTTCTTGTTGTTGTTGTTGTTGTTCTTGTTGTCGTTGTTGTTGTTGTTGTTGTTCTTGTTGCTCTTGTTGCTCTTGTTGCTCTTGTTGCTCTTGTTGATCTTGTTGCTGTTGTTGCTGTTGTTGTTCTGGTTGTTGATGTTCTTGTTGTTTATGTTGTTGTTGTTCTTTTTGTTCTTGTTGTTGTTGTTGTTGTTGTTCTTGGTCTTGTTGTTCTTGTTGTTCTTGATGTTCTTGTTGTTCTTGTTGTTCTTGTTGTTCTTGTTGTTCATGTTGTTGTGGTTCTGGTAGATGTTGTTGTTGTTGTTCTTGTTCTTGTTGTTCTCGTTGCTCTTGTTGTTCTTGTTGTTCTTGTTGTTCTTGCTGTTCTTGTTCTTGTTGCTCTTGTTGTTCTTGTTGTTCTTGTTGTTCTTGTTGTTCTTGTTGTTCTTGCTGTTGTTGTTGTTCTTGTTGTTGTTCGTGTTGTTCTTGTTTTTGTTGTTGTTGTTGTTGTTGTTCTTCCTGTTCTTGTTCTTGTTGTTCTTGTTGTTCTTGTTGTTCTTGTTGTTCTTGCTGTTCTTTCTGTTCTTGTTGTTCTTGTAGTTCCGGTTGTTCTTGTTGTTGTTGTTGTTCTTGTTTTTGTTGTTCTTGTTGTTGTTGTTGTTGTTCTTGCTGTTCTTGTTCTTGTTGCTCTTGTCGTTCTTGATGTTCTTGTTGTTGTTGTTGTTGTTGTTGTTGTTGTCCTTGTTGTTCTTGTTGTTCTTGTTGCTCTTGTTGTTCTTGTTGTTCTTGTTGTTCTTGTTGTTCTTGTTGCTCTTGTTGCTGTTGTTGTTCTTGTTGTTCTGATTGTTGATGTTCTTGTTGTTCATGTTGTTGTTGTTCTTGTTGTTCTTGTTGTTGTTGTTGTTGTTCTGGTTGTTGTTGTTGTTGTTCTTGCTGTTCTTGTTGTTCTTGTTGTTGTTGATGTTGTTGTTGTTGTTGCTCTTGCTGTTCTTGTTGTTCTTGTTGTTCTTCTTCTTGTTGTTGTTGTTCTTGTTTATGTTATTCTTGTTGTTGTTGTTGTTCTTGTTGTTCTTGTTGTTGTTGTTCATGTAGTTCTTCTTGTTGTTGTTCTTGCTGTTCTTGTTCTTGTTGTTCTTGTTGTCCTTGCTGTTCTTGTTGTTATTGTTGTTGTTGTCCTTGTTGTTCTTGTTGATCTTGTTGTTCTTGTTGTTCTTGGTGTTCTTGTTGTTCTTGTTGTTCTAGTTGTTGTTGTTGTTGTTGTTCTTGTTGTTCTTGTTGTTCTTGTTGCTCTTGTTGTTCTTGTTGTTCTTGTTGTTCTTGTTGTTCTTGCTGTTCTTGTTCGTGTTGCTCTTGTTGTTCTTGTTGTTGATCGTGTTGTTCTTGTTGTTGTTCTTGTTTTTGTTGTTGTTGTTGTTGTTGTTGTTCTTCCTGTTCTTGTTCTTGTTGTTCTTGTTGTTCTTATTGTTCTTGTTGTTCTTGCTGTTCTTTCTGTTCTTGTTGTTCTTGTTGTTCCGGTTGTTCTTGTTGTTGTTGTTGTTCTTGTTTTTGTTGTTCTTGTTGTTGTTGTTCTTGCTGTTCTTGTTCTTGTTGCTCTTGTTGTTCTTGATGTTCTTGTTGTTGGTGTTGTTGTTGTTGTTGTTGTCCTTGTTGTTCTTGTTGTTCTTGTTGCTCTTGTTGTTCTTGTTGTTCTTGTTGTTCTTGTTGTTCTTGTTGCTCTTGTTGCTGTTGTTGTTCTTGTTGTTCTGATTGTTGATGTTCTTGTTGTTCATGTTGTTGTTGTTCTTGTTGTTCTTGTTGTTGTTGTTGTTCTGGTTGTTGTTCTTGTTGTTCTTGCTGTTCTTGTTGTTCTTGTTGTTGTTGATGTTGTTGTTGTTGTTGCTCTTGCTGTTCTTGTTGTTCTTGTTGTTCTTCTTGTTGTTCTTGTCGTTCCTGTTGTTCTTGTTGTTCTTGTTGTTCTTGTTGTTCTTGTTGTTCTTGTTGTTGTTGTTGTTCTTGTTGTTGTTCGTGTTGTTCTTGTTGTTGTTCTTGTTTTTGTTGTTCTTGTTGTTGTTGTTCTTGTTGTTGTTGTTCCCGTTGTTCTTGTTCTTGTTGTTGTTGTTGTTGTTGTTCTTGGTCTTGTTGTTCTTGTTGTTCTTGATGTTCTTGTTGTTCTTGTTGTTCTTGTTGTTCTTGTTGTTCATGTTGTTGTGGTTCTGGTAGATGTTGTTGTTGTTGTTCTTGTTCTTGTTGTTCTCGTTGCTCTTGTTGTTCTTGTTGTTCTTGTTGTTCTTGCTGTTCTTGTTCTTGTTGCTCTTGTTGTTCTTGTTGTTCTTGTTGTTCTTGTTGTTCTTGTTGTTCTTGCTGTTGTTGTTGTTCTTGTTGTTGTTCGTGTTGTTCTTGTTGTTGTTCTTGTTTTTGTTGTTGTTGTTGTTGTTGTTCTTCCTGTTCTTGTTCTTGTTGTTCTTGTTGTTCTTGTTGTTCTTGTTGTTCTTGCTGTTCTTTCTGTTCTTGTTGTTCTTGTAGTTCCGGTTGTTCTTGTTGTTGTTGTTGTTCTTGTTTTTGTTGTTCTTGTTGTTGTTGTTGTTGTTCTTGCTGTTCTTGTTCTTGTTGCTCTTGTCGTTCTTGATGTTCTTGTTGTTGTTGTTGTTGTTGTTGTTGTTGTCCTTGTTGTTCTTGTTGTTCTTGTTGCTCTTGTTGTTCTTGTTGTTCTTGTTGTTCTTGTTGTTCTTGTTGCTCTTGTTGCTGTTGTTGTTCTTGTTGTTCTGATTGTTGATGTTCTTGTTGTTCATGTTGTTGTTGTTCTTGTTGTTCTTGTTGTTGTTGTTGTTGTTCTGGTTGTTGTTGTTGTTGTTCTTGCTGTTCTTGTTGTTCTTGTTGTTGTTGATGTTGTTGTTGTTGTTGCTCTTGCTGTTCTTGTTGTTCTTGTTGTTCTTCTTCTTGTTGTTGTTGTTCTTGTTTATGTTATTCTTGTTGTTGTTGTTGTTCTTGTTGTTCTTGTTGTTGTTGTTCATGTAGTTCTTCTTGTTGTTGTTCTTGCTGTTCTTGTTCTTGTTGTTCTTGTTGTCCTTGCTGTTCTTGTTGTTATTGTTGTTGTTGTCCTTGTTGTTCTTGTTGTTCTTGTTGATCTTGTTGTTCTTGTTGTTCTTGGTGTTCTTGTTGTTCTTGTTGTTCTAGTTGTTGTTGTTGTTGTTGTTCTTGTTGTTCTTGTTGCTCTTGTTGTTCTTGTTGTTCTTGTTGTTCTTGTTGTTCTTGCTGTTCTTGTTCTTGTTACTCTTGTTGTTCTTGTTGTTGATCGTGTTGTTCTTGTTGTTGTTCTTGTTTTTGTTGTTGTTGTTGTTGTTGTTCTTCCTGTTCTTGTTCTTGTTGTTCTTGTTGTTCTTATTGTTCTTGTTGTTCTTGCTGTTCTTTCTGTTCTTGTTGTTCTTGTTGTTCCGGTTGTTCTTGTTGTTGTTTTTCTTGTTTTTGTTGTTCTTGTTGTTGTTGTTCTTGCTGTTCTTGTTCTTGTTGCTCTTGTTGTTCTTGATGTTCTTGTTGTTGGTGTTGTTGTTGTTGTTGTTGTCCTTGTTGTTCTTGTTGTTCTTGTTGCTCTTGTTGTTCTTGTTGTTCTTGTTGTTCTTGTTGTTCTTGTTGCTCTTGTTGCTGTTGTTGTTCTTGTTGTTCTGATTGTTGATGTTCTTGTTGTTCATGTTGTTGTTGTTCTTGTTGTTCTTGTTGTTGTTGTTGTTCTGGTTGTTGTTCTTGTTGTTCTTGCTGTTCTTGTTGTTCTTGTTGTTGTTGATGTTGTTGTTGTTGTTGCTCTTGCTGTTCTTGTTGTTCTTGTTGTTCTTCTTGTTGTTCTTCTTCTTGTTGTTGTTGTTCTTGTTTATGTTATTCTTGTTGTTGTTGTTGTTCTTGTTGTTCCTGTTGTTGTTGTTGTTCTTGTTGTTCTTGTTGTTGTTGTTCATGTAGTTCTTCTTGTTGTTGTTCTTGCTGTTGTTGTTCCTGTTGTTGTTGTTGTTGTTCTTGCTGTTCTTGTTCTTGTTGCTCTTGTTGTTCCTGTTGTTCTTGTTGTTCTTGTTGTTCTTGTCGTTCCTGTTGTTCTTGTTGTTCTTGTTGTTCTTGTTGTTCTTGTTGTTCTTGTTGTTCTTGTTGTTGTTGTTGTTCTTGTTGTTGTTCGTGTTGTTCTTGTTGTTGTTCTTGTTTTTGTTGTTCTTGTTGTTGTTGTTCTTGTTGTTGTTGTTGTTGTTGTTGTTCTTCCTGTTCTTGTTCTCGTTGTTCTCGTTGTTCTCGTTGTTCTCGTTGTTCTCGTTGTTCTCGTTGTTCTCGTTGTTCTTGTTGTTCTTGTTGTTCTTGTTGTTCTTGTTGTTCTTGTTGTTCTTGTTGTTCTTGTTGTTCTTGTTATTCCGGTTGTTCTTGTTGTTCTTGTTCTTGTTGTTCTTGCCGTTCATGTTGTCTTGTTGTCCTTGTTGTTCTTGTTGTTCTTGTTGTTCTTGTTGTTCTTGTTGTTCTTGTTGTTGTTGTGCTAGTTGTTCTTGTTCTTGTTGTTCTTGTTGTTCTTGTTGTTGTTGTTGTTCTTGTTGTTGTTCGTGTTGTTCTTGTTGTTGTTCTTGTTTTTGTTGTTCTTGTTGTTGTTGTTGTTCTTCCTGTTCTTGTTCTCGTTGTTCTCGTTGTTCTCGTTGTTCTCGTTGTTCTCGTTGTTCTCGTTGTTCTTGTTGTTCTTGTTGTTCTTGTTGTTCTTGTTGTTCTTGTTGTTCTTGTTGTTCTTGTTGTTCTTGTTGTTCTTGTTGTTCTTGTTGTTCTTGTTGTTCTTGTTGTTCTTGTTGTTCTTGTTGTTCTTGTTGTTCTTGTTGTTCTTGTTGTTCTTGTTGTTCTTGTTGCTCTTGTTGTTCTTGTTGTTCTTGTTGTTCTTGTTGTTCTTGCTGTTCTTGTTGTTCTTGTTGTTGTTGCTGTTCTTGCTGTTCTTGTTGTAGTTGTTGTTTTTGTTGATCTTGTTGTTCTTGTTGTTCTTGTTGTTGTTCTTGTTGTTGTTGTTGTTCTTGCTGTTCTTGTTGTAGTTGTAGTTGTTGTCCTTGTTATTGTTGTAGTTCTTGTTGTTCTTGTTGTTCTTGTTGTTCTTGTTGTTCTTGTTGTTCTTGTTGTTCTTGTTGTTCTTGTTGTTCTTGTTGTTCTTGTTGTTCTTGTTGTTCTTGTTGTTTTTGTTGATCTTGTTGTTCTTATTGTTCTTGTTGTTCTTGTTGTTCTTCTTGCTGTTCTGGTTGTTCTTGTTGTTCTTGTTATTCTTGTTGTTCTCGTTGATCTCGTTGTTCTCGTTGTTCTCGTTGTTCTCGTTGTTCTCGTTGCTCTCGTTGAGCTTGTTGTTCTTGTTGTTCTTGTTGTTCTTGTTGTTCTTGTTGTTCTTGTTGTCCTTGTTGTTCTTGTTGTTCTTGTTGTTCTTGTTGTTCTTGTTGTTCTTGTTGTTCTTGTTGTTCTTGTTGTTCTTGTTGTTCTTGTTCTTCTTGTTGATCTTGTTGTTCTCGTTGTTCTTGTTGTTAATGTTGTTCTTGTTGTTCTTCTTGTTGTTGTTCTAGTTGTCCTTGTTGTTGTTGTTCTGGTTGTTCTTGTTGTTCTTGTTGTTCCGGTTGTTCTTGTTGTTCTTGTTCTTGTTGTTCTTGTTGTTCTTGTTGTTCTTGTTGTTCTTGTTGTTGTTGTGCTAGTTGTTCTTGTTGTTGTTGTTCTGGTTGTTCTTGTTGTTCTTGTTGTTCCGGTTGTTCATGTTGTTGTTCTTGTTGTTGTTGTTGTTCTTATTTTTGTTGTCGTTGTTGTTGTTTTTCTTGCTGTTCTTGTTCTTGTTGTCCTTGTTGTTCTTGCAGGTCATGTTATTCTTGTTGTTCTTGTTGTTCTTGTTGTTCTTGTTGTTCTTGTTGTTCTTGTTGTTCTTGTTGTTCTTGTTGCTCTTGTTGTTCTTGTTGTTCTTCTTGTTCTTCTTGTTCTTGTTGTTCTTGTTGTTGTTGTTGCTGTTGTTCTTCTTGTTCTTCTCGTTGTTCTTGTTGTTCTTGTTGTTCTTCTTGCTGTTCTGGTTGTTCTTGTTGTTCTTGTTATTCTCGTTGTTCTCGTTGTTCTCGTCGTTCTCGTTGTTCTCGTTGTTCTCGTTGTTCTCGTTGTTCTCGTTGTTCTCGTTGTTCTCGTTGTTCTCGTTGTTCTCGTTGTTCTCGTTGTTCTCGTTGTTCTCGTTGTTCTCGTTGTTCTCGTTGTTCTAGTTGTTCTCGTTGTTCTCGTTGTTCTCGTTGT
>NW_027476114.1:935000-945000 GCF_051020955.1 Megalopta genalis
CTTGTTGTTCTTCTTGTTCTAGTTGTTGTTGTTGTTGTTCTTGTTGTTGTTCTTCTTGTTCTTCTCGTTGTTCTTGTTGTTCTTGTTGTTCTTCTTGCTGTTCTGGTTGTTCTTGTTGTTCTTGTTATTCTCGTTGTTCTCGTTGTTCTCGTTGTTCTCGTTGTTCTCGTTGTTCTCGTTGTTCTCGTTGTTCTCGTTGTTCTCGTTGTTCTCGTTGTTCTCGTTGTTCTTGTTTTTCTTGTTGTTCTTGTTGTTCTTGCTGTTCTTGTTCTTGTTGTTCTTGTTGTTCTTGTTGTTCTTGTTGTTCTTGTTGTTCTTGTTGTTCTTGTTGTTGTTATTGTTGTTGTTGTCCTTGTTGTTCTTGTTGTTCTTGTTGTTCTTGTTGTTCTTGTTGTTCTTGTTGTTCTTGTTGTTCTTGTTGTTCTTGTTGTTCTTGTTGTTCTTGTTGCTCTTGTTGTTCTTGTTGTTCTTGTTTTTCTTGTTGTTCATGTTGCTGTTGTTCTTGTTGATCTTGTTGTACTTGTTCTTGTTGTTCTTGTTGATCTTGTTGTACTTGTTCTTGTTGATCTTGTTGTTGTTCTTGTTGTTCTTGTTGTTCTTATTGTTCTTGTTGTTCTTGTTGCTCTCGTCGTTGTTGTTCCCGTTGTTCTTGTTCTTGTTGTTCTTGTTGTTGTTGTTCCCGTTGTTGTTGTTCTTGTTGTCCATGTTGTTCTTGTTGTTCTTGTTGTTCTTGTTGTTCTTGTTGTTCTTGTTGTTCTTGTTGTTCTTGTTGTTCTTGTTGTTCTTGTTGCTCTTGTTGTTCTTGTTGTTCTTGTTTTTCTTGTTGTTCATGTTGCTGTTGTTCTTGTTGATCTTGTTGTACTTGTTCTTGTTGTTCTTGTTGATCTTGTTGTACTTGTTCTTGTTGATCTTGTTGTTGTTCTTGTTGTTCTTGTTGTTCTTATTGTTCTTGTTGTTCTTGTTGCTCTCGTCGTTGTTGTTCCCGTTGTTCTTGTTCTTGTTGTTCTTGTTGTTGTTGTTCCCGTTGTTCTTGTTGTTGTTGTTGTTGTTGTTGTTCTTGTTGTTCTTGTTGTTGTTGTTCCCGTTGTTCTTGTTCTTGTTGTTGTTGTTCTTATTTTTGTTGTCGTCGTTGTTGTTTTTCTTGCTGTTCTTGTTATTGTTGTTCTTGCAGGTCATGTTGTTCTTGTTGTTCTTGTTGTTCTTGTTGTTCTTGTTGCTCTTGTTGTTCTTGTTGCTCTTCTCGTTCTTCTTGTTCTTGTTGTTCTTGTTGTTGTTATTGTTGTTGTTGTTCTTGTTGTTCTTGTTGTTCTTGTTGTTCCTGTTGTTCTTGTTGTTCTTGTTGTTCTTGTTGTTCTTGTTGTTCTTGTTTTTCTTGTTGTTCATGTTGCTGTTGTTCTTGTTGATCTTGTTGTACTTGTTCTTGTTGTTCTTGTTGATCTTGTTGTACTTGTTCTTGTTGATCTTGTTGTTGTTCTTGTTGTTCTTGTTGTTCTTATTGTTCTTGTTGTTCTTGTTGTTCTTGTTGCTCTCGTCATTGTTGTTCCCGTTGTTCTTGTTCTTGTTGTTTTTGTTGTTGTTGTTCCCGTTGTTCTTGTTGTTGTTGTTGTTGTTGTTGTTGTTGTTCTTGTTGTCGTTGTTGTTGTTGTTGTAGTTCTTGTTGCTCTTGTTGCTCTTGTTGCTCTTGTTGCTCTTGTTGCTCTTGTTGCTCTTGTTGCTGTTGTTGCTGTTGTTGTTCTGGTTGTTGATGTTCTTGTTGTTTATGTTGTTGTTGTTCTTTTTGTTCTTGTTGTTGTTGTTGTTGTTGTTGTTCTTGGTCTTGTTGTTCTTGTTGTTCTTGATGTTCTTGTTGTTCTTGTTGTTCTTGTTGTTCTTGTTGTTCATGTTGTTGTGGTTCTGGTAGATGTTGTTCTTGTTCTTGTTGTTCTTGTTGCTCTTGTTGTTCTTGTTGCTGTTGTGGTTCTGGTAGATGTTGTTGTTCTTGTTCTTGTTGTTCTTGTTGCTCTTGTTGTTCTTGTTGTTCTTGTTGTTCTTGTTGTTCTTGTTGTTCTTGTTGCTCTTGTTGCTCTTGTTGTTCTTGTTGTTCTTCTTGTTCTTGTTATTCTTTTTGTCCTTGTTGTTCTTGCTGTTGTTGTTCCCGTTGTTCTTGTTGTTGTTGTTCTTGTTGTTGTTGTTCTTGTTCTTGCTGTTCATGTTGTTGTGGTTCTGGTAGATGTTGTTGTTCTTGTTCTTGTTGTTCTTGTTGCTCTTGTTGTTCTTGTTGTTCTTGTTGTTCTTGCTGTTGTTGTTCCTGTTGTTCTTCTTGTTGTTGTTGTTGTTCTTGCTGTTCTTGTTCTTGTTGTTCTTGTTGTTCTTGTTGTTCTTGTTGTTCTCGTTGTTCTCGTTGTTCTCGTTGTTCTCGTTGTTCTTGTTGTTCTTGTTGTTCTTGTTGTTCTTGTTGTTCTTGTTGTTCTTGTTGTTCTTGTTGTTCTTGTTGTTCTTGTTGTTAATGTTGTTCTTGTTGTTCTTCTTGTTGTTGTTCTAGTTGTAATTGTTGTTGTTGTTCTGGTTGTTCTTGTTGTTCTTGTTGTTCTTGTTGTTCCGGTTGTTCTTGTTGTTCTTGTTCTTGTTGTTCTTGCTGTTCATGTTGTCTTGTTGTCCTTGTTGTTCTAGTTGTTCTTGTTGTTCTTGTTGTTCTTGTTGTTAATGTTGTTCTTGTTGTTCTTCTTGTTGTTGTTCTAGTTGTAATTGTTGTTGTTGTTCTGGTTGTTCTTGTTGTTCTTGTTGTTCTTGTTGTTCCGGTTGTTCTTGTTGTTCTTGTTCTTGTTGTTCTTGCTGTTCATGTTGTCTTGTTGTCCTTGTTGTTCTAGTTGTTCTTGTTGTTCTTGTTGTTCTTGTTGTTCTTGTTGTTCTTGTTGTTCTTGTTGTTCTTGTTGTTGTTGTGCTAGTTGTTCTTGTTGTTGTTGTTCTGGTTGTTCTTGTTGTTCTTGTTGTTCCGGTTGTTCATGTTGTTGTTCTTGTTGTTGTTGTTGTTCTTATTTTTGTTGTCGTCGTTGTTGTTTTTCTTGCTGATCTTGTTCTTGTTGTTCTTGTTGTTCTCGCAGGTCATGTTGTTCTTGTTGTTCTTGTTGTTCTTGTTGTTCTTGTTGTTCTTGTTGTTCTTGTTGTTCTTGTTGCTCTTGTTGTTCTTGTTGTTCTTCTTGTTCTTCTTGTTGTTGTTGTTCTTCTTGTTGTTGTTGTTCTTGTTGTTGTTATTGTTGTTGTTGTTCTTGTTGTTCTTGTTGTTCTTGTTGTTCCTGTTGTTCTTGTTGTTCTTGTTGTTCTTGTTGTTCTTGTTGTTCTTGTTGTTCTTGTTGTTCTTGTTGTTCTTGTTGTTCTTGTTGTTCTTGTTGTTCTTGTTTTTCTTGTTGTTCATGTTGCTGTTGTTCTTGTTGATCTTGTTCTTGTTGTTCTTGTTGATCTTGTTGTACTTGTTCTTGTTGATCTTGTTGTTGTTCTTGTTGTTCTTGTTGTTCTTATTGTTCTTGTTGTTCTTGTTGTTCTTGTTGCTCTCGTCGTTGTTGTTCCCGTTGTTCTTGTTCTTGTTGTTTTTGTTGTTGTTGTTCCCGTTGTTCTTGTTCTTGTTGTTGTTGTTGTTGTTGTTCTTGTTGTCGTTGTTGTTGTTGTTGTTGTTCTTGTTGCTCTTGTTGCTCTTGTTGCTCTTGTTGCTCTTGTTGCTCTTGTTGCTCTTGTTGCTGTTGTTGTTCTGGTTGTTGATGTTCTTGTTGTTTATGTTGTTGTTGTTCTTTTTGTTCTTGTTGTTGTTGTTGTTGTTGTTCTTGGTCTTGTTGTTCTTGTTGTTCTTGATGTTCTTGTTGTTCTTGTTGTTCTTGTTGTTCTTGTTGTTCTTGTTGTTCTTGTTGTTGTTGTTGCTCTTGTTGTTCTTGTTGTTCTTGTTTTTCTTGTTGTTCATGTTGCTGTTGTTCTTGTTGATCTTGTTGTACTTGTTCTTGTTGTTCTTTTTGATCTTGTTGTACTTGTTCTTGTTGATCTTGTTGTTGTTCTTGTTGTTCTTGTTGTTCTTGTTGTTCTTGTTGTTCTTATTGTTCTTGTTGTTCTTGTTGTTCTTGTTGCTCTCGTCGTTGTTGTTCCCGTTGTTCTTGTTCTTGTTGTTCTTGTTGTTGTTGTTCCCGTTGTTCTTGTTCATGTTGTTGTTGTTGTTGTTGCTCTTGTTGTCGTTGTTGTTGTTGCTGTTCTTGTTGTTCTTGTTGTTCTTGTTGTTCTTGTTGTTCTTGTTAGTCTTGTTGTTCTTGTTGTTCTTGTTGTTCGTGTTGTTCTTGTTGTTCTTGTTGTTCTTGTTGTTCTTGTTGTTCTTGTTGTTCTTGTTGTTCTTGTTGTTCTTGTTGTTCTTGTTGTTTTTGCTGTTCATGTTGTTCTTGTTGTTCTTCTTGTTGTTGTTCTAGTTGTCCTTGTTGTTGTTGTTGTCCTTGTTGTTCTTGTTGTTGTTGTTCTTGTTGTTCTTGTTGTGCTTGTTGTTCTTGTTGATCTTATTGTTCTTGTTGCTCTTGTTGCTCTTGTTGTTCTTGTTGCTCTTGTTGTTCTTGTTGTTGTTCTTGTTGTTCTTGTTTTTGTTGTTCTTGTTGTTGTTGTTCTTGTCGTTGTGGTTCTTGTTGTTCCTGTTGTTGTTGTTGTTCTTGTTGTTCTTGTTGTTGTTGTTCATGTGGTTCTTGTTGTTGTTGCTCTTTCTGTTCTTGTTCTTGTTGTCCTTGTTGTTCTTGTTGCTCTTGTTGTTCTTGTTGTTCATGTTGTTCTTGTTGTTCTTGTTGTTCTTGTTGTTCTTGTTGTTCTTGTTGTTCTTGTTGTTCTTGTTGCTCTTGTTGTTCTTGTTGTTCTTGTTTTTCTTGTTGTTCATGTTGCTGTTGTTCTTGTTTATCTTGTTGTACTTGTTCTTGTTGTTCTTGTTGATCTTGTTGTACTTGTTCTTGTTGATCTTGTTGTTGTTCTTGTTGTTCTTGTTGATCTTGTTATTGTTCTTGTTGTTCTTGTTGTTCTTGTTGTTCTTGTTGTTCTTGTTGTTCTTGTTGTTCTTGTTGTTCTTGTTGCTCTTGTTGTTCTTGTTGTTCTTGTTTTTCTTGTTGTTCATGTTGCTGTTGTTCTTGTTGTTCTTGTTGTTCATGTTGTTCTTGTTGTTCTTCTTGTTGTTGTTCTAGTTGTCCTTGTTGTTGTTGTTCTGGTTCTTCTTGTTGTTCCGGTTGTTCTTGTTGTTCTTGTTGTTCTTACTGTTCATGTTGTCTTGTTGTCCTTGTTGTTCTAGTTGTTCTTGTTGTTCTTGTTGTTCTTGTTGTTCTTGTTGTTCTTGTTGTTCTTGTTGTTCATGTTGTTCTTGTTGTTCTTGTTGTTCTTATTGTTCTTGTTGTTCTTGTTGCTCTTGTTGTTCTTGTTGTTCTTGTTTTTCTTGTTGTTCATGTTGCTGTTGTTCTTGTTGATCTTGTTGTACTTGTTCTTGTTGTTCTTGTTGATCTTGTTGTACTTGTTCTTGTTGATCTTGTTGTTGTTCTTGTTGTTCTTGTTGATCTTGTTGTTGTTCTTGTTGTTCTTGTTGATCTTGTTGTTGTTCTTGTTGTTCTTGTTGTTCTTGTTGTTCCTGTTGTTCTTCTTGTTGTTCTTGTTGTTGTTGTTGTTCTTGCTGTTCTTGTTGTAGTTGTAGTTGTTGTCCTTGTTATTGTTGTAGTTCTTGTTGTTCTTGTTGTTCTGGTTGTTCTTCTTGCTGTTCTGGTTGTTCTTGTTGTTCTTGTTGTTCTTTTTGTTCTTGTTGTTCTCGTTGTTCTCGTTGTTCTCGTTGTTCTCGTTGTTCTTGTTGTTCTTGTTGTTCTTGTTGTTCTTGTTGTTCTTGTTGTTCTTATTGTTCTTGTTGTTCATGTTGTTCTTGTTGTTCTTCTTGTTGTTGTTCTAGTTGTCCTTGTTGTTGTTGTTCTCGTTGTTCTCGTTGTTCTCGTTGTTCTCGTTGTTCTCGTTGTTCTTGTTGTTCTTGTTGTTCTTGTTGTTCTTGTTGTTCTTGTTGTTCTTGTTGTTCTTGTTGTTCTTGTAGTTCTTGTTGTTCTTGTTGTTCTTGTTGTTCTTGTTGTTCTTGTTGTTCTTGTTGTTCTTGTTGTTCTTATTGTTCTTGTTGTTCATGTTGTTCTAGTTGTCCTTGTTGTTGTTGTTCTCGTTGTTCTTGTTGTTCTCGTTGTTCTCGTTGTTCTTGTTGTTCTTGTTGTTCTTGTTGTTCTTGTTGTTCTTGTTGTTCTTGTTGTTCTTGTTGTTCTTGTTGTTCTTGTTGTTCTCGTTGTTTTTGTTGATCTTGTTGTTCTTGTTGTTCTTGTTGTTCTTGTTGTTCTTCTTGCTGTTCTGGTTGTTCTTCTTGCTGTTCTGGTTGTTCTTGTTGTTCTCGTTGTTCTCGTTGTTCTCGTTGTTCTCGTTGTTCTCGTTGTTCTCGTTGTTCTCGTTGTTCTCGTTGTTCTCGTTGCTCTCGTTGATCTTGTTGTTCTTGTTGTTCTCGTTGTGCTCGTTGTTCTTGTTGTTCTTGATGTTCTCGTTGTTCTCGTTGTTCTCGTTGTTCTCGTTGTTCTCGTTGTTCTCGTTGTACTCGTTGTTCTCGTTGTTCTTGTTGTTCTTGTTGTTCTTGTCGTTCTTGTTGTTCTTATTGTTCTTGTTGTTCATGTTGTTCTTGTTGTTCTTCTTGTTGTTGTTCTAGTTGTCCTTGTTGTTGTTGTTCTCGTTGTTCTCGTTGTTCTCGTTGTTCTCGTTGTTCTTGTTGTTCTTGTTGTTCTTGTTGTTCTTGTTGTTCTTGTTGTTCTTGTTGTTCTTGTTGTTCTTGTTGTTCTTGTTGTTCTTGTTGTTCTTGTTGTTCATGTTGTTCTTGTTGTTCTTCTTGTTGTTGTTCTAGTTGTCCTTGTTGTTGTTGTTCTCGTTGTTCTCGTTGTTCTCGTTGTTCTTGTTGTTCTTGTTGTTCTTGTTGTTCTTGTTGTTCTTGATGTTCTTGTTGTTCTTGTTGTTCTTGTTGTTCTTGTTGTTCTTGTTGTTCTTGTTGTTCTTGTTGTTCTTGTTGTTCTTGTTGTTCTTGTTGTTCTTGTTGTTCTTGTTGTTCTTGTTGTTCTTGTTGTTCTTGTTGATCTTGTTGTTCTTGTTGTTCTTGTTGTTTTTATTGTTCTTGTTGTTCATGTTGTTCTTGTTGTCCTTGTTGTTGTTGTTCTAGTTGTCCTTGTTGTTGTTGTTCTTGTTGTTCTTGTTGTTCTTGTTGCTCTTGTTGTTCTTGTTGTTCTTGTTGTTGTTGTGCTAGTTGTTCTTGTTGTTGTTGTTCTGGTTGTTCTTGTTGTTCTTGTTGTTCCGGTTGTTCATGTTGTTGTTCTTGTTGTTGTTGTTGTTCTTATTTTTGTTGTCGTCGTTGTTGTTTTTCTTGCTGTTCTTGTTCTTGTTGTTCTTGTTGTTCTTGCAGGTCATGTTGTTCTTGTTGTTCTTGTTGTTCTTGTTGTTCTTGTTGTTCTTGTTGCTCTTGTTGTTCTTGTTGTTCTTCTTGTTCTTCTTGTTGTTGTTGTTCTTGTTGTTGTTATTGTTGTTGTTGTTCTTGTTGTTCTTGTTGTTCTTGTTGTTCCTGTTGTTCTTGTTGTTCTTGTTGTTCTTGTTGTTCTTGTTGTTCTTGTTGTTCTTGTTGTTCTTGTTTTTCTTGTTGTTCATGTTGCTGTTGTTCTTGTTGATCTTGTTGTACTTGTTCTTGTTGCTCTTGTTGCTCTTGTTGCTCTTGTTGCTCTTGTTGCTCTTGTTGCTCTTGTTGCTGTTGTTGCTGTTGTTGTTCTGGTTGTTGATGTTCTTGTTGTTTATGTTGTTGTTGTTCTTTTTGTTCTTGTTGTTGTTGTTGTTGTTGTTCTTGGTCTTGTTGTTCTTGTTGTTCTTGATGTTCTTGTTGTTCTTGTTGTTCTTGTTGTTCTTGTTGTTCATGTTGTTGTGGTTCTGGTAGATGTTGTTGTTGTTGTTCTTGTTCTTGTTGTTCTCGTTGCTCTTGTTGTTCTTGTTGTTCTTGTTGTTCTTGCTGTTCTTGTTCTTGTTGCTCTTGTTGTTCTTGTTGTTCTTGTTGTTCTTGTTGTTCTTGTTGTTCTTGTTGTTCTTGCTGTTGTTGTTGTTCTTGTTGTTGTTCGTGTTGTTCTTGTTGTTGTTCTTGTTTTTGTTGTTGTTGTTGTTGTTGTTCTTCCTGTTCTTGTTCTTGTTGTTCTTGTTGTTCTTGTTGTTCTTGTTGTTCTTGCTGTTCTTTCTGTTCTTGTTGTTCTTGTAGTTCCGGTTGTTCTTGTTGTTGTTGTTGTTCTTGTTTTTGTTGTTCTTGTTGTTGTTGTTGTTGTTCTTGCTGTTCTTGTTCTTGTTGCTCTTGTCGTTCTTGATGTTCTTGTTGTTGTTGTTGTTGTTGTTGTTGTTGTTGTCCTTGTTGTTCTTGTTGTTCTTGTTGCTCTTGTTGTTCTTGTTGTTCTTGTTGTTCTTGTTGTTCTTGTTGCTCTTGTTGCTGTTGTTGTTCTTGTTGTTCTGATTGTTGATGTTCTTGTTGTTCATGTTGTTGTTGTTCTTGTTGTTCTTGTTGTTGTTGTTGTTGTTCTGGTTGTTGTTGTTGTTGTTCTTGCTGTTCTTGTTGTTCTTGTTGTTGTTGATGTTGTTGTTGTTGTTGCTCTTGCTGTTCTTGTTGTTCTTGTTGTTCTTCTTCTTGTTGTTGTTGTTCTTGTTTATGTTATTCTTGTTGTTGTTGTTCTTGTTGTTGTTGTTGTTGTTGTTCTTCCTGTTCTTGTTCTCGTTGTTCTCGTTGTTCTCGTTGTTCTCGTTGTTCTCGTTGTTCTCGTTGTTCTCGTTGTTCTTGTTGTTCTTGTTGTTCTTGTTGTTCTTGTTGTTCTTGTTGTTCTTGTTGTTCTTGTTGTTCTTGTTATTCCGGTTGTTCTTGTTGTTCTTGTTCTTGTTGTTCTTGCCGTTCATGTTGTCTTGTTGTCCTTGTTGTTCTTGTTGTTCTTGTTGTTCTTGTTGTTCTTGTTGTTCTTGTTGTTGTTGTGCTAGTTGTTCTTGTTCTTGTTGTTCTTGTTGTTCTTGTTGTTGTTGTTGTTCTTGTTGTTGTTCGTGTTGTTCTTGTTGTTGTTCTTGTTTTTGTTGTTCTTGTTGTTGTTGTTGTTCTTCCTGTTCTTGTTCTCGTTGTTCTCGTTGTTCTCGTTGTTCTCGTTGTTCTCGTTGTTCTCGTTGTTCTTGTTGTTCTTGTTGTTCTTGTTGTTCTTGTTGTTCTTGTTGTTCTTGTTGTTCTTGTTGTTCTTGTTGTTCTTGTTGTTCTTGTTGTTCTTGTTGTTCTTGTTGTTCTTGTTGTTCTTGTTGTTCTTGTTGTTCTTGTTGTTCTTGTTGTTCTTGTTGCTCTTGTTGTTCTTGTTGTTCTTGTTGTTCTTGTTGTTCTTGCTGTTCTTGTTGTTCTTGTTGTTGTTGCTGTTCTTGCTGTTCTTGTTGTAGTTGTTGTTTTTGTTGATCTTGTTGTTCTTGTTGTTCTTGTTGTTGTTCTTGTTGTTGTTGTTGTTCTTGCTGTTCTTGTTGTAGTTGTAGTTGTTGTCCTTGTTATTGTTGTAGTTCTTGTTGTTCTTGTTGTTCTTGTTGTTCTTGTTGTTCTTGTTGTTCTTGTTGTTCTTGTTGTTCTTGTTGTTCTTGTTGTTCTTGTTGTTCTTGTTGTTCTTGTTGTTTTTGTTGATCTTGTTGTTCTTATTGTTCTTGTTGTTCTTGTTGTTCTTCTTGCTGTTCTGGTTGTTCTTGTTGTTCTTGTTATTCTTGTTGTTCTCGTTGATCTCGTTGTTCTCGTTGTTCTCGTTGTTCTCGTTGTTCTCGTTGCTCTCGTTGAGCTTGTTGTTCTTGTTGTTCTTGTTGTTCTTGTTGTTCTTGTTGTTCTTGTTGTCCTTGTTGTTCTTGTTGTTCTTGTTGTTCTTGTTGTTCTTGTTGTTCTTGTTGTTCTTGTTGTTCTTGTTGTTCTTGTTGTTCTTGTTCTTCTTGTTGATCTTGTTGTTCTCGT
>NW_027476114.1:950000-990000 GCF_051020955.1 Megalopta genalis
TTCTGGTTGTTGATGTTCTTGTTGTTTATGTTGTTGTTGTTCTTTTTGTTCTTGTTGTTGTTGTTGTTGTTGTTGTTCTTGGTCTTGTTGTTCTTGTTGTTCTTGATGTTCTTGTTGTTCTTGTTGTTCTTGTTGTTCTTGTTGTTCATGTTGTTGTGGTTCTGGTAGATGTTGTTCTTGTTCTTGTTGTTCTTGTTGCTCTTGTTGTTCTTGTTGCTGTTGTGGTTCTGGTAGATGTTGTTGTTCTTGTTCTTGTTGTTCTTGTTGCTCTTGTTGTTCTTGTTGTTCTTGTTGTTCTTGTTGTTCTTGTTGTTCTTGTTGCTCTTGTTGCTCTTGTTGTTCTTGTTGTTCTTCTTGTTCTTGTTATTCTTTTTGTCCTTGTTGTTCTTGCTGTTGTTGTTCCCGTTGTTCTTGTTGTTGTTGTTCTTGTTGTTGTTGTTCTTGTTCTTGCTGTTCATGTTGTTGTGGTTCTGGTAGATGTTGTTGTTCTTGTTCTTGTTGTTCTTGTTGCTCTTGTTGTTCTTGTTGTTCTTGTTGTTCTTGCTGTTGTTGTTCCTGTTGTTCTTCTTGTTGTTGTTGTTGTTCTTGCTGTTCTTGTTCTTGTTGTTCTTGTTGTTCTTGTTGTTCTTGTTGTTCTCGTTGTTCTCGTTGTTCTCGTTGTTCTCGTTGTTCTTGTTGTTCTTGTTGTTCTTGTTGTTCTTGTTGTTCTTGTTGTTCTTGTTGTTCTTGTTGTTCTTGTTGTTCTTGTTGTTAATGTTGTTCTTGTTGTTCTTCTTGTTGTTGTTCTAGTTGTAATTGTTGTTGTTGTTCTGGTTGTTCTTGTTGTTCTTGTTGTTCTTGTTGTTCCGGTTGTTCTTGTTGTTCTTGTTCTTGTTGTTCTTGCTGTTCATGTTGTCTTGTTGTCCTTGTTGTTCTAGTTGTTCTTGTTGTTCTTGTTGTTCTTGTTGTTAATGTTGTTCTTGTTGTTCTTCTTGTTGTTGTTCTAGTTGTAATTGTTGTTGTTGTTCTGGTTGTTCTTGTTGTTCTTGTTGTTCTTGTTGTTCCGGTTGTTCTTGTTGTTCTTGTTCTTGTTGTTCTTGCTGTTCATGTTGTCTTGTTGTCCTTGTTGTTCTAGTTGTTCTTGTTGTTCTTGTTGTTCTTGTTGTTCTTGTTGTTCTTGTTGTTCTTGTTGTTCTTGTTGTTGTTGTGCTAGTTGTTCTTGTTGTTGTTGTTCTGGTTGTTCTTGTTGTTCTTGTTGTTCCGGTTGTTCATGTTGTTGTTCTTGTTGTTGTTGTTGTTCTTATTTTTGTTGTCGTCGTTGTTGTTTTTCTTGCTGATCTTGTTCTTGTTGTTCTTGTTGTTCTCGCAGGTCATGTTGTTCTTGTTGTTCTTGTTGTTCTTGTTGTTCTTGTTGTTCTTGTTGTTCTTGTTGTTCTTGTTGCTCTTGTTGTTCTTGTTGTTCTTCTTGTTCTTCTTGTTGTTGTTGTTCTTGTTGTTGTTATTGTTGTTGTTGTTCTTGTTGTTCTTGTTGTTCTTGTTGTTCCTGTTGTTCTTGTTGTTCTTGTTGTTCTTGTTGTTCTTGTTGTTCTTGTTGTTCTTGTTGTTCTTGTTGTTCTTGTTGTTCTTGTTGTTCTTGTTGTTCTTGTTTTTCTTGTTGTTCATGTTGCTGTTGTTCTTGTTGATCTTGTTCTTGTTGTTCTTGTTGATCTTGTTGTACTTGTTCTTGTTGATCTTGTTGTTGTTCTTGTTGTTCTTGTTGTTCTTATTGTTCTTGTTGTTCTTGTTGTTCTTGTTGCTCTCGTCGTTGTTGTTCCCGTTGTTCTTGTTCTTGTTGTTTTTGTTGTTGTTGTTCCCGTTGTTCTTGTTCTTGTTGTTGTTGTTGTTGTTGTTCTTGTTGTCGTTGTTGTTGTTGTTGTTGTTCTTGTTGCTCTTGTTGCTCTTGTTGCTCTTGTTGCTCTTGTTGCTCTTGTTGCTCTTGTTGCTGTTGTTGTTCTGGTTGTTGATGTTCTTGTTGTTTATGTTGTTGTTGTTCTTTTTGTTCTTGTTGTTGTTGTTGTTGTTGTTCTTGGTCTTGTTGTTCTTGTTGTTCTTGATGTTCTTGTTGTTCTTGTTGTTCTTGTTGTTCTTGTTGTTCTTGTTGTTCTTGTTGTTGTTGTTGCTCTTGTTGTTCTTGTTGTTCTTGTTTTTCTTGTTGTTCATGTTGCTGTTGTTCTTGTTGATCTTGTTGTACTTGTTCTTGTTGTTCTTTTTGATCTTGTTGTACTTGTTCTTGTTGATCTTGTTGTTGTTCTTGTTGTTCTTGTTGTTCTTGTTGTTCTTGTTGTTCTTATTGTTCTTGTTGTTCTTGTTGTTCTTGTTGCTCTCGTCGTTGTTGTTCCCGTTGTTCTTGTTCTTGTTGTTCTTGTTGTTGTTGTTCCCGTTGTTCTTGTTCATGTTGTTGTTGTTGTTGTTGCTCTTGTTGTCGTTGTTGTTGTTGCTGTTCTTGTTGTTCTTGTTGTTCTTGTTGTTCTTGTTGTTCTTGTTAGTCTTGTTGTTCTTGTTGTTCTTGTTGTTCGTGTTGTTCTTGTTGTTCTTGTTGTTCTTGTTGTTCTTGTTGTTCTTGTTGTTCTTGTTGTTCTTGTTGTTCTTGTTGTTCTTGTTGTTTTTGCTGTTCATGTTGTTCTTGTTGTTCTTCTTGTTGTTGTTCTAGTTGTCCTTGTTGTTGTTGTTGTCCTTGTTGTTCTTGTTGTTGTTGTTCTTGTTGTTCTTGTTGTGCTTGTTGTTCTTGTTGATCTTATTGTTCTTGTTGCTCTTGTTGCTCTTGTTGTTCTTGTTGCTCTTGTTGTTCTTGTTGTTGTTCTTGTTGTTCTTGTTTTTGTTGTTCTTGTTGTTGTTGTTCTTGTCGTTGTGGTTCTTGTTGTTCCTGTTGTTGTTGTTGTTCTTGTTGTTCTTGTTGTTGTTGTTCATGTGGTTCTTGTTGTTGTTGCTCTTTCTGTTCTTGTTCTTGTTGTCCTTGTTGTTCTTGTTGCTCTTGTTGTTCTTGTTGTTCATGTTGTTCTTGTTGTTCTTGTTGTTCTTGTTGTTCTTGTTGTTCTTGTTGTTCTTGTTGTTCTTGTTGCTCTTGTTGTTCTTGTTGTTCTTGTTTTTCTTGTTGTTCATGTTGCTGTTGTTCTTGTTTATCTTGTTGTACTTGTTCTTGTTGTTCTTGTTGATCTTGTTGTACTTGTTCTTGTTGATCTTGTTGTTGTTCTTGTTGTTCTTGTTGATCTTGTTATTGTTCTTGTTGTTCTTGTTGTTCTTGTTGTTCTTGTTGTTCTTGTTGTTCTTGTTGTTCTTGTTGTTCTTGTTGCTCTTGTTGTTCTTGTTGTTCTTGTTTTTCTTGTTGTTCATGTTGCTGTTGTTCTTGTTGTTCTTGTTGTTCATGTTGTTCTTGTTGTTCTTCTTGTTGTTGTTCTAGTTGTCCTTGTTGTTGTTGTTCTGGTTCTTCTTGTTGTTCCGGTTGTTCTTGTTGTTCTTGTTGTTCTTACTGTTCATGTTGTCTTGTTGTCCTTGTTGTTCTAGTTGTTCTTGTTGTTCTTGTTGTTCTTGTTGTTCTTGTTGTTCTTGTTGTTCTTGTTGTTCATGTTGTTCTTGTTGTTCTTGTTGTTCTTATTGTTCTTGTTGTTCTTGTTGCTCTTGTTGTTCTTGTTGTTCTTGTTTTTCTTGTTGTTCATGTTGCTGTTGTTCTTGTTGATCTTGTTGTACTTGTTCTTGTTGTTCTTGTTGATCTTGTTGTACTTGTTCTTGTTGATCTTGTTGTTGTTCTTGTTGTTCTTGTTGATCTTGTTGTTGTTCTTGTTGTTCTTGTTGATCTTGTTGTTGTTCTTGTTGTTCTTGTTGTTCTTGTTGTTCCTGTTGTTCTTCTTGTTGTTCTTGTTGTTGTTGTTGTTCTTGCTGTTCTTGTTGTAGTTGTAGTTGTTGTCCTTGTTATTGTTGTAGTTCTTGTTGTTCTTGTTGTTCTGGTTGTTCTTCTTGCTGTTCTGGTTGTTCTTGTTGTTCTTGTTGTTCTTTTTGTTCTTGTTGTTCTCGTTGTTCTCGTTGTTCTCGTTGTTCTCGTTGTTCTTGTTGTTCTTGTTGTTCTTGTTGTTCTTGTTGTTCTTGTTGTTCTTATTGTTCTTGTTGTTCATGTTGTTCTTGTTGTTCTTCTTGTTGTTGTTCTAGTTGTCCTTGTTGTTGTTGTTCTCGTTGTTCTCGTTGTTCTCGTTGTTCTCGTTGTTCTCGTTGTTCTTGTTGTTCTTGTTGTTCTTGTTGTTCTTGTTGTTCTTGTTGTTCTTGTTGTTCTTGTTGTTCTTGTTGTTCTTGTTGTTCTTGTAGTTCTTGTTGTTCTTGTTGTTCTTGTTGTTCTTGTTGTTCTTGTTGTTCTTGTTGTTCTTGTTGTTCTTATTGTTCTTGTTGTTCATGTTGTTCTAGTTGTCCTTGTTGTTGTTGTTCTCGTTGTTCTTGTTGTTCTCGTTGTTCTCGTTGTTCTTGTTGTTCTTGTTGTTCTTGTTGTTCTTGTTGTTCTTGTTGTTCTTGTTGTTCTTGTTGTTCTTGTTGTTCTTGTTGTTCTCGTTGTTTTTGTTGATCTTGTTGTTCTTGTTGTTCTTGTTGTTCTTGTTGTTCTTCTTGCTGTTCTGGTTGTTCTTCTTGCTGTTCTGGTTGTTCTTGTTGTTCTCGTTGTTCTCGTTGTTCTCGTTGTTCTCGTTGTTCTCGTTGTTCTCGTTGTTCTCGTTGTTCTCGTTGTTCTCGTTGCTCTCGTTGATCTTGTTGTTCTTGTTGTTCTCGTTGTGCTCGTTGTTCTTGTTGTTCTTGATGTTCTCGTTGTTCTCGTTGTTCTCGTTGTTCTCGTTGTTCTCGTTGTTCTCGTTGTACTCGTTGTTCTCGTTGTTCTTGTTGTTCTTGTTGTTCTTGTTGTTCTTGTTGTTCTTATTGTTCTTGTTGTTCATGTTGTTCTTGTTGTTCTTCTTGTTGTTGTTCTAGTTGTCCTTGTTGTTGTTGTTCTCGTTGTTCTCGTTGTTCTCGTTGTTCTCGTTGTTCTTGTTGTTCTTGTTGTTCTTGTTGTTCTTGTTGTTCTTGTTGTTCTTGTTGTTCTTGTTGTTCTTGTTGTTCTTGTTGTTCTTGTTGTTCTTGTTGTTCATGTTGTTCTTGTTGTTCTTCTTGTTGTTGTTCTAGTTGTCCTTGTTGTTGTTGTTCTCGTTGTTCTCGTTGTTCTCGTTGTTCTTGTTGTTCTTGTTGTTCTTGTTGTTCTTGTTGTTCTTGATGTTCTTGTTGTTCTTGTTGTTCTTGTTGTTCTTGTTGTTCTTGTTGTTCTTGTTGTTCTTGTTGTTCTTGTTGTTCTTGTTGTTCTTGTTGTTCTTGTTGTTCTTGTTGTTCTTGTTGTTCTTGTTGTTCTTGTTGATCTTGTTGTTCTTGTTGTTCTTGTTGTTTTTATTGTTCTTGTTGTTCATGTTGTTCTTGTTGTCCTTGTTGTTGTTGTTCTAGTTGTCCTTGTTGTTGTTGTTCTTGTTGTTCTTGTTGTTCTTGTTGCTCTTGTTGTTCTTGTTGTTCTTGTTGTTGTTGTGCTAGTTGTTCTTGTTGTTGTTGTTCTGGTTGTTCTTGTTGTTCTTGTTGTTCCGGTTGTTCATGTTGTTGTTCTTGTTGTTGTTGTTGTTCTTATTTTTGTTGTCGTCGTTGTTGTTTTTCTTGCTGTTCTTGTTCTTGTTGTTCTTGTTGTTCTTGCAGGTCATGTTGTTCTTGTTGTTCTTGTTGTTCTTGTTGTTCTTGTTGTTCTTGTTGCTCTTGTTGTTCTTGTTGTTCTTCTTGTTCTTCTTGTTGTTGTTGTTCTTGTTGTTGTTATTGTTGTTGTTGTTCTTGTTGTTCTTGTTGTTCTTGTTGTTCCTGTTGTTCTTGTTGTTCTTGTTGTTCTTGTTGTTCTTGTTGTTCTTGTTGTTCTTGTTGTTCTTGTTTTTCTTGTTGTTCATGTTGCTGTTGTTCTTGTTGATCTTGTTGTACTTGTTCTTGTTGCTCTTGTTGCTCTTGTTGCTCTTGTTGCTCTTGTTGCTCTTGTTGCTCTTGTTGCTGTTGTTGCTGTTGTTGTTCTGGTTGTTGATGTTCTTGTTGTTTATGTTGTTGTTGTTCTTTTTGTTCTTGTTGTTGTTGTTGTTGTTGTTCTTGGTCTTGTTGTTCTTGTTGTTCTTGATGTTCTTGTTGTTCTTGTTGTTCTTGTTGTTCTTGTTGTTCATGTTGTTGTGGTTCTGGTAGATGTTGTTGTTGTTGTTCTTGTTCTTGTTGTTCTCGTTGCTCTTGTTGTTCTTGTTGTTCTTGTTGTTCTTGCTGTTCTTGTTCTTGTTGCTCTTGTTGTTCTTGTTGTTCTTGTTGTTCTTGTTGTTCTTGTTGTTCTTGTTGTTCTTGCTGTTGTTGTTGTTCTTGTTGTTGTTCGTGTTGTTCTTGTTGTTGTTCTTGTTTTTGTTGTTGTTGTTGTTGTTGTTCTTCCTGTTCTTGTTCTTGTTGTTCTTGTTGTTCTTGTTGTTCTTGTTGTTCTTGCTGTTCTTTCTGTTCTTGTTGTTCTTGTAGTTCCGGTTGTTCTTGTTGTTGTTGTTGTTCTTGTTTTTGTTGTTCTTGTTGTTGTTGTTGTTGTTCTTGCTGTTCTTGTTCTTGTTGCTCTTGTCGTTCTTGATGTTCTTGTTGTTGTTGTTGTTGTTGTTGTTGTTGTTGTCCTTGTTGTTCTTGTTGTTCTTGTTGCTCTTGTTGTTCTTGTTGTTCTTGTTGTTCTTGTTGTTCTTGTTGCTCTTGTTGCTGTTGTTGTTCTTGTTGTTCTGATTGTTGATGTTCTTGTTGTTCATGTTGTTGTTGTTCTTGTTGTTCTTGTTGTTGTTGTTGTTGTTCTGGTTGTTGTTGTTGTTGTTCTTGCTGTTCTTGTTGTTCTTGTTGTTGTTGATGTTGTTGTTGTTGTTGCTCTTGCTGTTCTTGTTGTTCTTGTTGTTCTTCTTCTTGTTGTTGTTGTTCTTGTTTATGTTATTCTTGTTGTTGTTGTTGTTCTTGTTGTTCTTGTTGTTGTTGTTCATGTAGTTCTTCTTGTTGTTGTTCTTGCTGTTCTTGTTCTTGTTGTTCTTGTTGTCCTTGCTGTTCTTGTTGTTATTGTTGTTGTTGTCCTTGTTGTTCTTGTTGTTCTTGTTGATCTTGTTGTTCTTGTTGTTCTTGGTGTTCTTGTTGTTCTTGTTGTTCTAGTTGTTGTTGTTGTTGTTGTTCTTGTTGTTCTTGTTGTTCTTGTTGCTCTTGTTGTTCTTGTTGTTCTTGTTGTTCTTGTTGTTCTTGCTGTTCTTGTTCTTGTTGCTCTTGTTGTTCTTGTTGTTGATCGTGTTGTTCTTGTTGTTGTTCTTGTTTTTGTTGTTGTTGTTGTTGTTGTTCTTCCTGTTCTTGTTCTTGTTGTTCTTGTTGTTCTTATTGTTCTTGTTGTTCTTGCTGTTCTTTCTGTTCTTGTTGTTCTTGTTGTTCCGGTTGTTCTTGTTGTTGTTGTTGTTCTTGTTTTTGTTGTTCTTGTTGTTGTTGTTCTTGCTGTTCTTGTTCTTGTTGCTCTTGTTGTTCTTGATGTTCTTGTTGTTGGTGTTGTTGTTGTTGTTGTTGTCCTTGTTGTTCTTGTTGTTCTTGTTGCTCTTGTTGTTCTTGTTGTTCTTGTTGTTCTTGTTGTTCTTGTTGCTCTTGTTGCTGTTGTTGTTCTTGTTGTTCTGATTGTTGATGTTCTTGTTGTTCATGTTGTTGTTGTTCTTGTTGTTCTTGTTGTTGTTGTTGTTCTGGTTGTTGTTCTTGTTGTTCTTGCTGTTCTTGTTGTTCTTGTTGTTGTTGATGTTGTTGTTGTTGTTGCTCTTGCTGTTCTTGTTGTTCTTGTTGTTCTTCTTGTTGTTCTTCTTCTTGTTGTTGTTGTTCTTGTTTATGTTATTCTTGTTGTTGTTGTTGTTCTTGTTGTTCCTGTTGTTGTTGTTGTTCTTGTTGTTCTTGTTGTTTTTGTTCATGTAGTTCTTCTTGTTGTTGTTCTTGCTGTTGTTGTTCCTGTTGTTGTTGTTGTTGTTCTTGCTGTTCTTGTTCTTGTTGCTCTTGTTGTTCCTGTTGTTCTTGTTGTTCTTGTCGTTCCTGTTGTTCTTGTTGTTCTTGTTGTTCTTGTTGTTCTTGTTGTTGTTGTTGTTCTTGTTGTTGTTCGTGTTGTTCTTGTTGTTGTTCTTGTTTTTGTTGTTCTTGTTGTTGTTGTTCCCGTTGTTCTTGTTCTTGTTGTTGTTGTTGTTGTTCTTGTTGTCGTTGTTGTTGTTGTTGTTGTTCTTGTTGCTCTTGTTGCTCTTGTTGCTCTTGTTGCTCTTGTTGCTCTTGTTGCTCTTGTTGCTCTTGTTGCTGTTGTTGCTGTTGTTGTTCTGGTTGTTGATGTTCTTGTTGTTTATGTTGTTGTTGTTCTTTTTGTTCTTGTAGTTGTTGTTGTTGTTGTTCTTGGTCTTGTTGTTCTTGTTGTTCTTGATGTTCTTGTTGTTCTTGTTGTTCTTGTTGTTCTTGCTGTTCTTGTTGTTCTTGTTGTTCATGTTGTTGTGGTTCTGGTAGATGTTGTTGTTGTTGTTCTTGTTCTTGTTGTTCTCGTTGCTCTTGTTGTTCTTGTTGTTCTTGTTGTTCTTGCTGTTCTTGTTCTTGTTGCTCTTGTTGTTCTTGTTGTTCTTGTTGTTCTTGTTGTTCTTGTTGTTCTTGCTGTTGTTGTTGTTCTTGTTGTCGTTCGTGTTGTTCTTGTTGTTGTTCTTGTTTTTGTTGTTGTTGTTGTTGTTGTTCTTCCTGTTCTTGTTCTTGTTGTTCTTGTTGTTCTTGTTGTTCTTGTTGTTCTTGCTGTTCTTTCTGTTCTTTCTGTTCTTGTTGTTCTTGTAGTTCCGGTTGTTCTTGTTGTTGTTGTTGTTCTTGTTTTTGTTGTTCTTGTTGTTGTTGTTGTTGTTCTTGCTGTTCTTGTTCTTGTTGCTCTTGTCGTTCTTGATGTTCTTGTTGTTGTTGTTGTTGTTGTTGTTGTTGTTGTTGTCCTTGTTGTTCTTGTTGTTCTTGTTGCTCTTGTTGTTCTTGTTGTTCTTGTTGTTCTTGTTGTTCTTGTTGCTCTTGTTGCTGTTGTTGTTCTTGTTGTTCTGATTGTTGATGTTCTTGTTGTTCATGTTGTTGTTGTTCTTGTTGTTCTTGTTGTTGTTGTTGTTGTTCTGGTTGTTGTTGTTGTTGTTCTTGCTGTTCTTGTTGTTCTTGTTGTTGTTGATGTTGTTGTTGTTGTTGCTCTTGCTGTTCTTGTTGTTCTTGTTGTTCTTCTTCTTGTTGTTGTTGTTCTTGTTTATGTTATTCTTGTTGTTGTTGTTGTTCTTGTTGTTCTTGTTGTTGTTGTTCATGTAGTTCTTCTTGTTGTTGTTCTTGCTGTTCTTGTTCTTGTTGTTCTTGTTGTCCTTGCTGTTCTTGTTGTTATTGTTGTTGTTGTCCTTGTTGTTCTTGTTGTTCTTGTTGATCTTGTTGTTCTTGTTGTTCTTGGTGTTCTTGTTGTTCTTGTTGTTCTAGTTGTTGTTGTTGTTGTTGTTCTTGTTGTTCTTGTTGTTCTTGTTGCTCTTGTTGTTCTTGTTGTTCTTGTTGTTCTTGTTGTTCTTGCTGTTCTTGTTCTTGTTACTCTTGTTGTTCTTGTTGTTGATCGTGTTGTTGTTGTTGTTGTTCTTGTTTTTGTTGTTGTTGTTGTTGTTGTTCTTCCTGTTCTTGTTCTTGTTGTTCTTGTTGTTCTTATTGTTCTTGTTGTTCTTGCTGTTCTTTCTGTTCTTGTTGTTCTTGTTGTTCCGGTTGTTCTTGTTGTTGTTGTTTTTCTTGTTTTTGTTGTTCTTGTTGTTGTTGTTCTTGCTGTTCTTGTTCTTGTTGCTCTTGTTGTTCTTGATGTTCTTGTTGTTGGTGTTGTTGTTGTTGTTGTTGTCCTTGTTGTTCTTGTTGTTCTTGTTGCTCTTGTTGTTCTTGTTGTTCTTGTTGTTCTTGTTGTTCTTGTAGCTCTTGTTGCTGTTGTTGTTCTTGTTGTTCTGATTGTTGATGTTCTTGTTGTTCATGTTGTTGTTGTTCTTGTTGTTCTTGTTGTTGTTGTTGTTCTGGTTGTTGTTCTTGTTGTTCTTGCTGTTCTTGTTGTTCTTGTTGTTGTTGATGTTGTTGTTGTTGTTGCTCTTGCTGTTCTTGTTGTTCTTGTTGTTCTTCTTGTTGTTCTTCTTCTTGTTGTTGTTGTTCTTGTTTATGTTATTCTTGCTGTTGTTGTTGTTCTTGTTGTTCCTGTTGTTGTTGTTGTTCTTGTTGTTCTTGTTGTTGTTGTTCATGTAGTTCTTCTTGTTGTTGTTCTTGCTGTTGTTGTTCCTGTTGTTGTTGTTGTTGTTCTTGCTGTTCTTGTTCTTGTTGCTCTTGTTGTTCATGTTGTTCTTGTTGTTCTTGTTGTTCTTGTCGTTCCTGTTGTTCTTGTTGTTCTTGTTGTTCTTGTTGTTCTTGTTGTTCTTGTTGTTCTTGTTGTTGTTGTTGTTCTTGTTGTTGTTCGTGTTGTTCTTGTTGTGGTTCTTGTTTTTGTTGTTCTTGTTGATCTTGTTGTACTTGTTCTTGTTGATCTTGTTGTTGTTCTTGTTGTTCTTGTTGTTCTTATTGTTCTTGTTGTTCTTGGTGTTCTTGTTGCTCTCGTCGTTGTTGTTCCCGTTGTTCTTGTTCTTGTTGTTTTTGTTGTTGTTGTTCCCGTTGTTCTTGTTCTTGTTGTTGTTGTTGTTCTTGTTGTCGTTGTTGTTGTTGTTGTTCTTGTTGTTCTTGTTGTTCTTGTTGTTCTTGTTGTTCTTGTTGTTCTTGTTGTTCTTGTTGTTCTTGTTGTTCTTGTTGTTCTTGCTGTTCTTGTTGTTGTTGTTCTGGTTGTTCTTGTTGTTCCGGTTGTTCATGTTGTTGTTCTTGTTGTTGTTGTTGTTGTTCTTATTTTTGTTGTCGTTGTTGTTGTTTTTCTTGCTGTTCTTGTTCTTGTTGTTCTTGTTGTTCTTGCTGGTCATGTTGTTCTTGTTGTTCTTGTTGTTGTTGTTGTTGTTGTTGTGCTTGTTGTTCTTGTTGTTCTTGTTGTTCTTGTTGTTCTTGTTGTTCTTGTTGTTCTTGTTGTTCTTGTTGTTCTTGTTGTTCTTGTTGCTCTTGTTGTTCTTGTTGTTCTTGTTGTTCTTGTTGTTCTTGTTGTTCTTGTTGTTCTTGTTGCTCTTGTTGTTCTTGTTGTTCTTGTTGTTCTTGTTGTTCTTGTTGTTCTTTTTGTTCTTGTTGCTCTTGTTGCTCTTGCTGTTCTTGTTGTTCTTGTTGTTCTTGTTGTTCTTGTTGTTCTTGTTGTTCTTGTTGTTCATGTTGTTGTGGTTCTGGTAGATGTTGTTGTTGTTGTTCTTGTTCTTGTTGTTCTCGTTGCTCTTGTTGTTCTTGTTGTTCTTGTTGTTCTTGCTGTTCTTGTTCTTGTTGCTCTTGTTGTTCTTGTTGTTCTTGTTGTTCTTGTTGTTCTTGTTGTTCTTGCTGTTGTTGTTGTTCTTGTTGTTGTTCGTGTTGTTCTTGTTGTTGTTCTTGTTTTTGTTGTTGTTGTTGTTGTTGTTCTTCCTGTTCTTGTTCTTGTTGTTCTTGTTGTTCTTGTTGTTCTTGTTGTTCTTGCTGTTCTTTCTGTTCTTGTTGTTCTTGTAGTTCCGGTTGTTCTTGTTGTTGTTGTTGTTCTTGTTTTTGTTGTTCTTGTTGTTGTTGTTGTTGTTCTTGCTGTTCTTGTTCTTGTTGCTCTTGTCGTTCTTGATGTTCTTGTTGTTGTTGTTGTTGTTGTTGTTGTTGTTGTTGTCCTTGTTGTTCTTGTTGTTCTTGTTGCTCTTGTTGTTCTTGTTGTTCTTGTTGTTCTTGTTGTTCTTGTTGCTCTTGTTGCTGTTGTTGTTCTTGTTGTTCTGATTGTTGATGTTCTTGTTGTTCATGTTGTTGTTGTTCTTGTTGTTCTTGTTGTTGTTGTTGTTGTTCTGGTTGTTGTTGTTGTTGTTCTTGCTGTTCTTGTTGTTCTTGTTGTTGTTGATGTTGTTGTTGTTGTTGCTCTTGCTGTTCTTGTTGTTCTTGTTGTTCTTCTTCTTGTTGTTGTTGTTCTTGTTTATGTTATTCTTGTTGTTGTTGTTGTTCTTGTTGTTCTTGTTGTTGTTGTTCATGTAGTTCTTCTTGTTGTTGTTCTTGCTGTTCTTGTTCTTGTTGTTCTTGTTGTCCTTGCTGTTCTTGTTGTTATTGTTGTTGTTGTCCTTGTTGTTCTTGTTGTTCTTGTTGATCTTGTTGTTCTTGTTGTTCTTGGTGTTCTTGTTGTTCTTGTTGTTCTAGTTGTTGTTGTTGTTGTTGTTCTTGTTGTTCTTGTTGTTCTTGTTGCTCTTGTTGTTCTTGTTGTTCTTGTTGTTCTTGTTGTTCTTGCTGTTCTTGTTCTTGTTACTCTTGTTGTTCTTGTTGTTGATCGTGTTGTTCTTGTTGTTGTTCTTGTTTTTGTTGTTGTTGTTGTTGTTGTTCTTCCTGTTCTTGTTCTTGTTGTTCTTGTTGTTCTTATTGTTCTTGTTGTTCTTGCTGTTCTTTCTGTTCTTGTTGTTCTTGTTGTTCCGGTTGTTCTTGTTGTTGTTGTTTTTCTTGTTTTTGTTGTTCTTGTTGTTGTTGTTCTTGCTGTTCTTGTTCTTGTTGCTCTTGTTGTTCTTGATGTTCTTGTTGTTGGTGTTGTTGTTGTTGTTGTTGTCCTTGTTGTTCTTGTTGTTCTTGTTGCTCTTGTTGTTCTTGTTGTTCTTGTTGTTCTTGTTGTTCTTGTTGCTCTTGTTGCTGTTGTTGTTCTTGTTGTTCTGATTGTTGATGTTCTTGTTGTTCATGTTGTTGTTGTTCTTGTTGTTCTTGTTGTTGTTGTTGTTCTGGTTGTTGTTCTTGTTGTTCTTGCTGTTCTTGTTGTTCTTGTTGTTGTTGATGTTGTTGTTGTTGTTGCTCTTGCTGTTCTTGTTGTTCTTGTTGTTCTTCTTGTTGTTCTTCTTCTTGTTGTTGTTGTTCTTGTTTATGTTATTCTTGTTGTTGTTGTTGTTCTTGTTGTTCCTGTTGTTGTTGTTGTTCTTGTTGTTCTTGTTGTTGTTGTTCATGTAGTTCTTCTTGTTGTTGTTCTTGCTGTTGTTGTTCCTGTTGTTGTTGTTGTTGTTCTTGCTGTTCTTGTTCTTGTTGCTCTTGTTGTTCCTGTTGTTCTTGTTGTTCTTGTTGTTCTTGTCGTTCCTGTTGTTCTTGTTGTTCTTGTTGTTCTTGTTGTTCTTGTTGTTCTTGTTGTTCTTGTTGTTGTTGTTGTTCTTGTTGTTGTTCGTGTTGTTCTTGTTGTGGTTCTTGTTTTTGTTGTTCTTGTTGATCTTGTTGTACTTGTTCTTGTTGATCTTGTTGTTGTTCTTGTTGTTCTTGTTGTTCTTATTGTTCTTGTTGTTCTTGGAGTTCTTGTTGCTCTCGTCGTTGTTGTTCCCGTTGTTCTTGTTCTTGTTGTTTTTGTTGTTGTTGTTCCCGTTGTTCTTGTTCTTGTTGTTGTTGTTGTCCTTGTTGTCGTTGTTGTTGTTGTTGTTCTTGTTGTTCTTGTTGTTCTTGTTGTTCTTGTTGTTCTTGTTGTTCTTGTTGTTCTTGTTGTTCTTGTTGTTCTTGTTGTTCTTGCTGTTCTTGTTGTTGTTGTTCTGGTTGTTCTTGTTGTTCCGGTTGTTCATGTTGTTGTTCTTGTTGTTGTTGTTGTTGTTCTTATTTTTGTTGTCGTTGTTGTTGTTTTTCTTGCTGTTCTTGTTCTTGTTGTTCTTGTTGTTCTTGCTGGTCATGTTGTTCTTGTTGTTCTTGTTGTTGTTGTTGTTGTTGTTGTGCTTGTTGTTCTTGTTGTTCTTGTTGTTCTTGTTGTTCTTGTTGTTCTTGTTGTTCTTGTTGTTCTTGTTGTTCTTGTTGCTCTTGTTGTTCTTGTTGTTCTTGTTGTTCTTGTTGTTCTTGTTGTTCTTTTTGTTCTTGTTGTTCTTGTTGCTCTTGCTGTTCTTGTTGTTCTTGTTGTTCTTGTTGTTCTTGTTGTTCTTGTTGTTCTTGTTGTTCTTGTTGTTCTTGTTGCTCTTGTTGTTCTTGTTGTTCTTGTTGTTCTTGTTGTTCTTGTTGTTCTTGTTGTTCTTGTTGTTCTTGTTGTTCTTGTTCTTGTTGTTCTTGTTGTTCTTGTTGTTCTTGTTGTTCCGGTTGTTCTTGTTGTTCTTGTTGTTCTTGTTGTTCTTGTTGTTCTTGTTGTTCTTGTTGTTCTTGTTGTTGTTCTTGTTGTTGTTGTCCTTGTTGTTCTTGTTGTTGTTGTCCTTGTTGTTCTTGTTGATCTTGTTGTTCTTGTTGCCCTTGTTGCTCTTGTTGTTCTTGTTGTTGATCTTGTTGTTCTTGTTTTTGTTGTTCTTGATGTTGTTGTTCTTGTCGTTGTGGTTCTTGTTGTTCCTGTTGTTGTTGTTGTTCTTGTTGTTCTTGTTGTTGTTGTTCATGTGGTTCTTGTTGTTCTTGTTGTTCTTGTTGTTCTTGTTGCTCTTGTTGTTCTTGTTGTTCTTGTTTTTCTTGTTGTTCATGTTGCTGTTGTTCTTGTTGATCTTGTTGTACTTGTTCTTGTTGTTCTTTTTGATCTTGTTGTACTTGTTCTTGTTGATCTTGTTGTTGTTCTTGTTGTTCTTGTTGTTCTTGTTAGTCTTGTTGTTCTTGTTGTTCTTGTTGTTCTTGTTGTTCTTGTTGTTCTTGTTGTTCTTCTTGTTCTTCTTGTTCTTGTTGTTCTTGTTGTTGTTATTGTTGTTTTTGTTCTTGTTGTTCTTGTTGTTCTTGTTGTTCTTGTTGTTCCTGTTGTTCTTGTTGTTCTTGTTGTTCTTGTTGTTCTTGTAGTTCTTGTTGCTCTTACTGTTCATGTTGTCTTGTTGTCCTTGTTGTTCTAGTTGTTCTTGTTGTTCTTGTTGTTCTTGTTGTTCTTGTTGTTCTTGTTGTTGTTGTTCTAGTTGTTCTTGTTGTTGTTGTTCTGGTTGTTCTTGTTGTTCTTGTTGTTCTTGTTGTTCTTGTTGTTCTTGTTGTTCTTGTTGTTCTTGTTGTTGTTGTTGTTCTTGTTGTTCTTGTTGTTGTTGTTCTAGTTGTTCTTGTTGTTGTTGTTCTGGTTGTTCTTGTTGTTCTTGTTGTTCTTGTTGTTCTTGTTGTTCTTGTTGTTCTTGTTGTTCTTGTTGTTGTTGTTCTAGTTGTTCTTGTTGTTGTTGTTCTGGTTGTTCTTGTTGTTCTTGTTGTTCTTGTTGTTGTTGTTGTCCTTGTTGTTCTTGTTGTTCTTGTTGTTCTTGTTGTTCTTGCTGTTCTTGTTGTTCTTGTTGTTGTTGCTGTTCTTGCTGTTCTTGTTGTAGTTGTTGTTTTTGTTGATCTTGTTGTTCTTGTTGTTCTTCTTGTTGTTCTTGTTGTTGTTGTTGTTCTTGCTGTTCTTGTTGTAGTTGTAGTTGTTGTCCTTGTTATTGTTGTAGTTCTTGTTGTTCTTGTTGTTCTGGTTGTTCTTCTTGCTGTTCTGGTTGTTCTTGTTGTTCTTGTTGTTCTTTTTGTTCTTGTTGTTCTCGTTGTTCTTGTTGTTCTTGTTGTTCTTGTTGTTCTTGTTGTTCTTGTTGTTCTTATTGTTCTTGTTGTTCATGTTGTTCTTGTTGTTCTTCTTGTTGTTGTTCTAGTTGTCCTTGTTGTTGTTGTTCTCGTTGTTCTCGTTGTTCTCGTTGTTCTCGTTGTTCTTGTTGTTCTTGTTGTTCTTGTTGTTCTTGTTGTTCTTGTTGTTCTTGTTGTTCTTGTTGTTCTTGTTGTTCTTGTTGTTCTTGTTGTTCTTGTTGTTCTTGTTGTTCTTGTTGTTCTTGTTGTTCTTGTTGTTCTTGTTGTTCTTGTTGTTCTTGTTGTTCTTGTTGTTCTTGTTGTTCTTATTGTTCTTGTTGTTCATGTTGTTCTAGTTGTCCTTGTTGTTGTTGTTCTCGTTGTTCTCGTTGTTCTCGTTGTTCTCGTTGTTCTTGTTGTTCTTGTTGTTCTTGTTGTTCTTGTTGTTCTTGTTGTTCTTGTTGTTCTTGTTGTTCTTGTTGTTCTTGTTGTTCTTGTTGTTCTTGTTGTTCTTGTTGTTCTTGTTGTTCTTGTTGTTCTTGTTGTTCTCGTTGTTTTTGTTGATCTTGTTGTTCTTGTTGTTCTTGTTGTTCTTGTTGTTCTTCTTGCTGTTCTGGTTGTTCTTCTTGCTGTTCTGGTTGTTCTTGTTGTTCTCGTTGTTCTCGTTGTTCTCGTTGTTCTCGTTGTTCTCGTTGTTCTCGTTGTGCTCGTTGTTCTTGTTGTTCTTGTTGTTCTCGTTGTTCTCGTTGTTCTCGTTGTTCTTGTTGTTGTTCTTGTTGTTGTTGTCCTTGTTGTTCTTGTTGTTGTTGTCCTTGTTGTTCTTGTTGATCTTGTTGTTCTTGTTGCTCTTGTTGCCCTTGTTGTTCTTGTTGTTGATCTTGTTGTTCTTGTTTTTGTTGTTCTTGTTGTTGTTGTTCTTGTCGTTGTGGTTCTTGTTGTTCCTGTTGTTGTTGTTGTTCTTGTTGTTCTTGTTGTTGTTGTTCATGTGGTTCCTGTTGTTGTTGCTCTTGCTGTTCTTGTTCTTGTTGTCCTTGTTGTTCTTGTTGTTCTTGTTGTTCTTGTTGTTCTTGTTGTTCTTGTTGTTCATGTTGTTCTTGTTGTTCTTGTTGTTCTTGTTGTTCTTGTTGTTCTTGTTGTTCTTGTTGTTCTTGTTGCTCTTGTTGTTCTTGTTGTTCTTGTTTTTCTTGTTGTTCATGTTGCTGTTGTTCTTGTTTATCTTGTTGTACTTGTTCTTGTTGTTCTTGTTGATCTTGTTGTACTTGTTCTTGTTGATCTTGTTGTTGTTCTTGTTGTTCTTGTTGATCTTGTTGTTGTTCTTGTTGTGCTTGTTGTTCTTGTTGTTCTTGTTGTTCTTGTTGATCTTGTTGTTCTTGTTGTTCTTGTTGTTCTTGTTGCTCTTGTTGTTCTTGTTGTTCTTGTTTTTCTTGTTGTTCATGTTGCTGTTGTTCTTGTTGTTCTTGTTGTTCATGTTGTTCTTGTTGTTCTTCTTGTTGTTGTTCTAGTTGTCCTTGTTGTTGTTGTTCTGGTTCTTCTTGTTGTTCCGGTTGTTCTTGTTGTTCTTGTTGTTGTTGTTCTAGTTGTCCTTGTTGTTGTTGTTCTCGTTGTTCTCGTTGTTCTCGTTGTTCTCGTTGTTCTCGTTGTTCTTGTTGTTCTTGTTGTTCTTGTTGTTCTTGTTGTTCTTGTTGTTCTTGTTGTTCTTGTTGTTCTTGTTGTTCTTGTTGTTCTTGTAGTTCTTGTTGTTCTTGTTGTTCTTGTTGTTCTTGTTGTTCTTGTTGTTCTTGTTGTTCTTGTTGTTCTTATTGTTCTTGTTGTTCATGTTGTTCTAGTTGTCCTTGTTGTTGTTGTTCTCGTTGTTCTCGTTGTTCTCGTTGTTCTCGTTGTTCTTGTTGTTCTTGTTGTTCTTGATGTTCTTGTTGTTCTTGTTGTTCTTGTTGTTCTTGTTGTTCTTGTTGTTCTTGTTGTTGTTGTGCTATTTGTTCTTGTTGTTGTTGTTCTGGTTGTTCTTGTTGCTCTTGTTGTTCCGGTTGTTCATGTTGTTGTTCTTGTTGTTGTTGTTGTTCTTATTTTTGTTGTCGTTGTTGTTGTTTTTCTTGCTGTTCTTGTTCTTGTTGTTCTTGTTGTTCTTGCAGGTCATGTTGTTCTTGTTGTTCTTGTTGTTCTTGTTGTTCTTGTTGTTCTTGTTGTTCTTGTTGTTCTTGTTGCTCTTGTTGTTCTTGTTGTTCTTCTTGTTCTTCTCGTTCTTGTTGTTCTTGTTGTTGTTATTGTTGTTGTTGTTCTTGTTGTTCTTGTTGTTCTTGTTGTTCCTGTTGTTCTTGTTGTTCTTGTTGTTCTTGTTGTTCTTGTTGTTCTTGTTGTTCTTGTTGTTCTTGTTGTTCTTGTTGTTCTTGTTGTTCTTGTTGTTCTTGTTGTTCTTGCTGTTCTTGTTGTTGTTGTTCTGGTTGTTCTTGTTGTTCCGGTTGTTCATGTTGTTGTTCTTGTTGTTGTTGTTGTTCTTATTTTTGTTGTCGCTGTTGTTGTTTTTCTTGCTGTTATTGTTCTTGTTGTTCTTGTTGTTCTTGCTGGTCATGTTGTTCTTGTTGTTCTTGTTGTTGTTGTTGTTGTTGTTGTCCTTGTTGTTATTGTTGTTCTTGTTGTTCTTGTTGTTCTTGTTGTTCTTGTTGTTCTTGTTGTTCTTGTTGTTCTTGTTGCTCTTGCTGTTCTTGTTGTTCTTGTTGTTCTTGTTGTTCTTGTTGTTCTTGTTGTTCTTGTTGTTCTTGTTGTTCTTGTTGTTCTTGTTGTTCTTGTTGTTCTTGTTGTTCTTGTTGCTCCTGTTGTTCTTTTTGTTCTTGTTGTTCTTGTTGTTCTTGTTGTTCTTGTTGTTCTTGTTCTTGTTGTTCTTGTTGTTCTTGTTGTTCTTGTTGTTCTTGTTGTTCCGGTTGTTCTTGTTGATCTTGTTGTTGTTCTTGTTGTTCTTGTTGATCTTGTTGTTGTTCTTGTTGTGCTTGTTGTTCTTGTTGTTCTTGTTGTTCTTGTTGATCTTGTTGTTCTTGTTGTTCTTGTTGTTCTTGTTGCTCTTGTTGTTCTTGTTGTTCTTGTTTTTCTTGTTGTTCATGTTGCTGTTGTTCTTGTTGTTCTTGTTGTTCATGTTGTTCTTGTTGTTCATGTTGTTCTTGTTGTTCTTCTTGTTGTTGTTCTAGTTGTCCTTGTTGTTGTTGTTCTGGTTCTTCTTGTTGTTCCGGTTGTTCTTGTTGTTCTTGTTGTTCTTACTGTTCATGTTGTCTTGTTGTCCTTGTTGTTCTAGTTGTTCTTGTTGTTCTTGTTGTTCTTGTTGTTCTTGTTGTTCTTGTTGTTCTTGTTGTTCTTGTTGTTCTTGTTGTTCTTGTTGTTCTTGTTGTTCTTGTTGTTCTTGTTGCTCTTGTTGTTCTTGTTGTTCTTGTTTTTCTTGTTGTTCATGTTGCTGTTGTTCTTGTTGATCTTGTTGTGCTTGTTCTTGTTGTTCTTGTTGATCTTGTTGTACTTGTTCTTGTTGATCTTGTTGTTGTTCTTGTTGTTCTTGTTGATCTTGTTGTTGTTCTTGTTGTTCTTGTTGTTCTTCTTGTTGTTCTTGTTGTTGTTGTTGTTCTTGCTGTTCTTGTTGTAGTTGTAGTTGTTGTCCTTGTTATTGTTGTAGTTCTTGTTGTTCTTGTTGTTCTGGTTGTTCTTCTTGCTGTTCTGGTTGTTCTTGTTGTTCTTGTTGTTCTTTTTGTTCTTGTTGTTCTCGTTGTTCTCGTTGTTCTCGTTGTTCTCGTTGTTCTTGTTGTTCTTGTTGTTCTTGTTGTTCTTGTTGTTCTTGTTGTTCTTATTGTTCTTGTTGTTCATGTTGTTCTTGTTGTTCTTCTTGTTGTTGTTCTAGTTGTCCTTGTTGTTGTTGTTCTCGTTGTTCTCGTTGTTCTCGTTGTTCTCGTTGTTCTCGTTGTTCTTGTTGTTCTTGTTGTTCTTGTTGTTCTTGTTGTTCTTGTTGTTCTTGTTGTTCTTGTTGTTCTTGTTGTTCTTGTTGTTCTTGTAGTTCTTGTTGTTCTTGTTGTTCTTGTTGTTCTTGTTGTTCTTGTTGTTCTTGTTGTTCTTGTTGTTCTTATTGTTCTTGTTGTTCATGTTGTTCTAGTTGTCCTTGTTATTGTTGTTCTCGTTGTTCTCGTTGTTCTCGTTGTTCTCGTTGTTCTTGTTGTTCTTGTTGTTCTTGATGTTCTTGTTGTTCTTGTTGTTCTTGTTGTTCTTGTTGTTCTTGTTGTTCTTGTTGTCCTTGTTGTTGTTGTGCTATTTGTTCTTGTTGTTGTTGTTCTGGTTGTTCTTGTTGCTCTTGTTGTTCCGGTTGTTCATGTTGTTGTTCTTGTTGTTGTTGTTGTTCTTATTTTTGTTGTCGTTGTTGTTGTTTTTCTTGCTGTTCTTGTTCTTGTTGTTCTTGTTGTTCTTGCAGGTCATGTTGTTCTTGTTGTTCTTGTTGTTCTTGTTGTTCTTGTTGTTCTTGTTGTTCTTGTTGTTCTTGTTGCTCTTGTTGTTCTTGTTGTTCTTCTTGTTCTTCTCGTTCTTGTTGTTCTTGTTGTTGTTATTGTTGTTGTTGTTCTTGTTGTTCTTGTTGTTCTTGTTGTTCCTGTTGTTCTTGTTGTTCTTGTTGTTCTTGTTGTTCTTGTTGTTCTTGTTGTTCTTGTTGTTCTTGTTGTTCTTGTTGTTCTTGTTGCTCTTGTTGTTCTTGTTGGTCTTGTTGTTCTTGCTGTTCTTGTTGTTGTTGTTCTGGTTGTTCTTGTTGTTCCGGTTGTTCATGTTGTTGTTCTTGTTGTTGTTGTTGTTCTTATTTTTGTTGTCGCTGTTGTTGTTTATCTTGCTGTTATTGTTCTTGTTGTTCTTGTTGTTCTTGCTGGTCATGTTGTTCTTGTTGTTCTTGTTGTTGTTGTTGTTGTTGTTGTCCTTGTTGTTATTGTTGTTCTTGTTGTTCTTGTTGTTCTTGTTGTTCTTGTTGTTCTTGTTGTTCTTGTTGTTCTTGTTGTTCTTGTTTTTCTTGTTGTTCTTGTTGTTCTTGTTGTTCTTGTTGTTCTTGTTGTTCTTGTTGTTCTTGTTGTTCTTGTTGTTCTTGTTGTTCTTGTTGTTCTTGTTGTTCTTGTTGTTCTTGTTGCTCTTGCTGTTCTTGTTGTTCTTGTTGTTCTTGTTGTTCTTGTTGTTCTTGTTGTTCTTGTTGTTCTTGTTGTTCTTGTTGTTCTTGTTGTTCTTGTTGTTCTTGTTGCTCCTGTTGTTCTTTTTGTTCTTGTTGTTCTTGTTGTTCTTGTTGTTCTTGTTGTTCTTGTTCTTGTTGTTCTTGTTGTTCTTGTTGTTCTTGTTGTTCTTGTTGTTCCGGTTGTTCTTGTTGCTCTTGTTGTTCTTGTTGCTCTTGTTGTTCTTGTTGTTCTTCTTGTTCTTCTTGTTCTTGTTGTTGTTATTGTTGTTATTGTTGTTATTGTTCTTGTTGTTCTTGTTGTTCTTGTTGTTCTTGTTGTTCTTGTTGTTCTTGTTGTTCTTGTTGTTCTTGTTGTTCTTGTTGTTCTTGTTGTTGTTCTTGTTGTTGTTGTCCTTGTTGTTCTTGTTGTTGTTGTCCTTGTTGTTCTTGTTGATCTTGTTGTTCTTGTTGCCCTTGTTGCTCTTGTTGTTCTTGTTGTTGATCTTGTTGTTCTTGTTTTTGTTGTTCTTGATGTTGTTGTTCTTGTCGTTGTGGTTCTTGTTGTTCCTGTTGTTGTTGTTGTTCTTGTTGTTCTTGTTGTTGTTGTTCATGTGGTTCTTGTTGTTGTTGCTCTTGCTGTTCTTGTTCTTGTTGTCCTTGTTGTTCTTTCTGTTCTTGTTGTTGTTGTTGTTGTTGTTGTTGTTGTTGTCAGTGCCGTTCTTCTTGTTCTTGTTGTTCTTGTTGCTCTTGTTGCTCTTGTTGTTCTTGTTGTTGTTGTTCTGATTGTTCTTGTTGTTCTTGTTGTTCCGGTTGTTCATGTTGTTGTTCTTGTTGTTGTTCTTGTTGTTGTTGTTGTTCTTATTTTTGTTGTCGTTGTTGTTGTTTTTCTTGCTGTTCTTGTTCTTGTTGTTCTTGTTGTACTTGCAGGTCATGTTGTTCTTGTTGTTCTTGTTGTTCTTGTTGTTCTTGTTGTTCTTGTTGTTCTTGTTGTTCTTGTTGTTCTTGTTGCTCTTGTTGTTCTTGTTGTTCTTCTTGTTCTTCTTGTTCTTGTTGTTCTTGTTGTTGTTATTGTTGTTGTTGATCTTGTTGTTCTTGTTGTTCTTGTTGTTCCTGTTGTTCTTGTTGTTCTTGTTGTTCTTGTTTTTCTTGTTGTTCATGTTGCTGTTGTTCTTGTTGATCTTGTTGTACTTGTTCTTGTTGTTCTTGTTGATCTTGTTGTACTTGTTCTTGTTGATCTTGTTGTTGTTCTTGTTGTTCTTGTTGTTCTTATTGTTCTTGTTGTTCTTGGTGTTCTTGTTGCTCTCGTCGTTGTTGTTCCCGTTGTTCTTGTTCTTTTTGTTTTTGTTGTTGTTGTTCCCGTTGTTCTTGTTCTTGTTGTTGTTGTTGTTCTTGTTGTCGTTGTTGTTGTTGTTGTTCTTGTTGTTCTTGTTGTTCTTGTTGTTCTTGTTGTTCTTGTTGTTCTTGTTGTTCTTGTTGTTCTTGTTGTTCTTGTTGTTCTTGTTGTTCTTGCTGTTCTTGTTGTTGTTGTTCCGGTTGTTCTTGTTGTTCCGGTTGTTCATGTTGTTGTTCTTGTTGTTGTTGTCGTTGTTCTTATTTTTGTTGTCGTTGTTGTTGCTTTTCTTGCTGTTCTTGTTCTTGTTGTTCTTGTTGTTCTTGCTGGTCATGTTGTTCTTGTTGTTCTTGTTGTTGTTGTTGTTGTTGTTGTGCTTGTTGTTCTTGTTGTTCTTGTTGTTCTTGTTGTTCTTGTTGTTCTTGTTGTTCTTGTTGTTCTTGTTGTTCTTGTTGTTCTTGTTGTTCTTGTTGTTCTTGTTGTTCTTGTTGTTCTTGTTGTTCTTGTTGTTCTTGTTGTTCTTGTTGTTCTTGTTGTTCTTGTTGTTCTTGATGTTCTTGTTGTTGTTCTTGTTGTTGTTGTCCTTGTTGTTCTTGTTGTTGTTGTCCTTGTTGTTCTTGTTGATCTTGTTGTTCTTGTTGCCCTTGTTGCTCTTGTTGTTCTTGTTGTTGATCTTGTTGTTCTTGTTTTTGTTGTTCTTGATGTTGTTGTTCTTGTCGTTGTGGTTCTTGTTGTTCCTGTTGTTGTTGTTGTTCTTGTTGTTCTTGTTGTTGTTGTTCATGTGGTTCTTGTTGTTGTTGCTCTTGCTGTTCTTGTTCTTGTTGTCCTTGTTGTTCTTTCTGTTCTTGTTGTTGTTGTTGTTGTTGTTGTTGTTGTTGTCCGTGCCGTTCTTCTTGTTCTTGTTGTTGTTGTTGCTCTTGTTGCTCTTGTTGATCTTGTTGTTCTTTTTGTTCTTGTCGATCTTGTTGCTCTTGTTGCTTTTGTTGCTCTTGTTGCTGTTGTTGTTCTTGTTGCTCATGTTGTTGTTGTTCTTGTTGTTCTTGTTGTTGCTCTTGCTGTTCTTGTTGTTCTTGTTGTTGTTATTGTTGTTGTTGTCCTTGTTGTTCTTGTTGTTCTTGTTGTTCTTGTTGTTCTTGTTGTTCTTGTTGTTCATGTTGTTCTTGTTGTTCATGATGTTCTTGTTGTTCTTGTTGTTCTTGTTGTTCTTGTTGTTCTTGTTGTTCTTGTTGTTCTTGTTGTTCTTGTTGTTCTTGTTGCTCTTGTTGTTCTTGTTGTTCTTGTTTTTCTTGTTGTTCATGTTGCTGTTGTTCTTGTTGATCTTGTTGTACTTGTTCTTGTTGTTCTTTTTGATCTTGTTGTACTTGTTCTTGTTGATCTTGTTGTTGTTCTTGTTGTTCTTGTTGTTCTTGTTGTTCTTGTTGTTCTTATTGTTCTTGTTGTTCTTGTTGTTCTTGTTGCTCTCGTCGTTGTTGTTCCCGTTGTTCTTGTTCTTGTTGTTCTTGTTGTTGTTGTTCCCGTTGTTCTTGTTCATGTTGTTGTTGTTGTTGTTGCTCTTGTTGTCGTTGTTGTTGTTGCTGTTCTTGTTGTTCTTGTTGCTCTTGTTGTTCTTGTTGCTCTTGTTGTTCTCGTTGTTGTTCTTGTTGTTCTTGTTTTTGTTGTTCATGCTGTTGTTGTTCTTGTCGTTGTGGTTCTTGTTGTTCCTCTTGTTGTTGTTGTTCTTGTTGTTCTTGTTGTTGTTGTTCATGTGGTTCTTGTTGTTGTTGCTCTTGCTGTTCTTGTTCTTGTTGTCCTTGTTGTTCTTTCTGTCCTTGTTGTTGTTGTTGTTGTTGTTGTTGTTGTTGTTGTCCGTGCCGTTCTTCTTGTTCTTGTTGTTGTTGTTGCTCTTGTTGCTCTTGTTGATCTTGTTGTTCTTTTTGTTCTTGTCGATCTTGTTGCTCTTGTTGCTTTTGTTGCTCTTGTTGCTGTTGTTGTTCTTGTTGCTCATGTTGTTGTTGTTCTTGTTGTTCTTGTTGTTGCTCTTGCTGTTCTTGTTGTTCTTGTTGATGTTATTGTTGTTGTTGTCCTTGTTGTTCTTGTTGTTCTTGTTGTTCTTGTTGTTCTTGTTGTTCTTGTTGTTCATGTTGTTCTTGTTGTTCATGATGTTCTTGTTGTTCTTGTTGTTCTTGTTGTTCTTGTTGTTCTTGTTGTTCTTGTTGTTCTTGTTGTTCTTGTTGTTCTTGTTGCTCTTGTTGTTCTTGTTGTTCTTGTTTTTCTTGTTGTTCATGTTGCTGTTGTTCTTGTTGATCTTGTTGTACTTGTTCTTGTTGTTCTTTTTGATCTTGTTGTACTTGTTCTTGTTGATCTTGTTGTTGTTCTTGTTGTTCTTGTTGCTCTTGTTGTTCTTGTTGTTCTTATTGTTCTTGTTGTTCTTGTTGTTCTTGTTGCTCTCGTCGTTGTTGTTCCCGTTGTTCTTGTTCTTGTTGTTCTTGTTGTTGTTGTTCCCGTTGTTCTTGTTCATGTTGTTGTTGTTGTTGTTGCTCTTGTTGTCGTTGTTGTTGTTGCTGTTCTTGTTGTTCTTGTTGCTCTTGTTGTTCTTGTTGCTCTTGTTGTTCTCGTTGTTGTTCTTGTTGTTCTTGTTTTTGTTGTTCATGTTGTTGTTGTTCTTGTCGTTGTGGTTCTTGTTGTTCCTGTTGTTGTTGTTGTTCTTGTTGTTCTTGATGTTGTTGTTCATGTGGTTCTTGTTGTTGTTGCTCTTTCTGTTCTTGTTCTTGTTGTCCTTGTTGTTCTTTCTGCTCTTGTTGTTCTTCTTGTTGTTGTTGTTCTTGCTGTTCTTGTTGTAGTTGTTGTTTTTGTTGATCTTGTTGTTCTTGTTGTTCTTGTTGTTGTTCTTGTTGTTGTTGTTGTTCTTGCTGTTCTTGTTGTAGTTGTAGTTGTTGTCCTTGTTATTGTTGTAGTTCTTGTTGTTCTTGTTCTTGTTGTTCTTGTTGTTCCGGTTGTTCTTGTTGCTCTTGTTGTTCTTGTTGCTCTAGTTGTTCTTGTTGTTCTTGTTGTTCTTCTTGTTCTTGTTGTTCTTGTTGTTCTTGTTGTTGTTATTGTTGTTGTTGTTCTTGTTGTTCTTGTTGTTCTTGTTGTTCTTGTTGTTGATCTTGTTGTTCTTGTTTTTGTTGTTCTTGTTGTTGTTGTTCTTGTCGTTGTGGTTCTTGTTGTTCCTGTTGTTGTTGTTCTTGTTGTTCTTGTTGTTGTTGTTCATGTGGTTCTTGTTGTTGTTGCTCTTGCTGTTCTTGTTCTTGTTGTCCTTGTTGTTCGTGTTGTTCTTGTTGTTCTTGTTGTTCTTGTTGTTCTTGTTGTTCATGTTGTTCTTGTTGTTCTTGTTGTTCTTGTTGTTCTTGTTGTTCTTGTTGTTCTTGTTGTTCTTGTTGCTCTTGTTGTTCTTGTTCTTCTTGTTTTTCTTGTTGTTCATGTTGCTGTTGTTCTTGTTGATCTTGTTGTACTTGTTCTTGTTGTTCTTGTTGATCTTGTTGTACTTGTTCTTGTTGATCTTGTTGTTGTTCTTGTTGTTCTTGTTGATCTTGTTGTTGTTCTTGTTGTTCTTGTTGTTCTTGTTGTTCTTGTTGTTCTTGTTGTTCTTGTTGTTCTTGTTGTTCTTGTTGTTCTTGTTGTTCTTGTTGTTCTTGTTGCTCTTGTTGTTCTTGTTGTTCTTGTTTTTCTTGTTGTTCATGATGCTGTTGTTCTTGTTGTTCTTGTTGTTCATGTTGTTCTTGTTGTTCTTATTGTTGTTGTTCTAGTCGTCCTTGTTGTTGTTGTTCTGGTTCTTCTTGTTGTTCCGGTTGTTCTTGTAGTTCTTGTTGTTCTTACTGTTCATGTTGTCTTGTTGTCCTTGTTGTTCTAGTTGTTCTTGTTGTTCTTGTTGTTCTTGTTGTTCTTGTTGTTCTTGTTGTTGTTGTTCTAGTTGTTCTTGTTGTTGTTGTTCTGGTTGTTCTTGTTGTTCTTGTTGTTCTTGTTGTTCTTGTTGTTCTTGTTGTTCTTGTTGTTCTTGTTGTTCTTGTTGTTGTTGTTGTTCTTGTTGTTGTTCGTGTTGTTCTTGTTGTTGTTCTTGTTTTTGTTGTTCTTGTTGTTGTTGTCGTTCTTCCTGTTCTTGTCCTTGTTGTTCTTGTTGTTCTTGTTGTTCTTGTTGTTCTTGTTGTTCTTGTTGTTCTTGTTGTTCTTGTTGTTCTTGCTGTTCTTTCTGTTCATGTTGTTCTTGTTGTTCTTGTTGTTGTTGTTGTTGTCCTTGTTGTTCTTGTTGTTCTTGTTGTTCTTGTTGTTCTTGCTGTTCTTGTTGTTCTTGTTGTTGTTGCTGTTCTTGCTGTTCTTGTTGTAGTTGTTGTTTTTGTTGATCTTGTTGTTCTTGTTGTTCTTCTTGTTGTTCTTGTTGTTGTTGTTGTTCTTGCTGTTCTTGTTGTAGTTGTAGTTGTTGTCCTTGTTATTGTTGTAGTTCTTGTTGTTCTTGTTGTTCTGGTTGTTCTTCTTGCTGTTCTGGTTGTTCTTGTTGTTCTTGTTGTTCTTTTTGTTCTTGTTGTTCTCGTTGTTCTTGTTGTTCTTGTTGTTCTTGTTGTTCTTGTTGTTCTTGTTGTTCTTGTTGTTCTTATTGTTCTTGTTGTTCATGTTGTTCTTGTTGTTCTTCTTGTTGTTGTTCTAGTTGTCCTTGTTGTTGTTGTTCTCGTTGTTCTCGTTGTTCTCGTTGTTCTCGTTGTTCTCGTTGTTCTTGTTGTTCTTGTTGTTCTTGTTGTTCTTGTTGTTCTTGTTGTTCTTGTTGTTCTTGTTGTTCTTGTTGTTCTTGTTGTTCTTGTAGTTCTTGTTGTTCTTGTTGTTCTTGTTGTTCTTGTTGTTCTTGTTGTTCTTGTTGTTCTTGTTGTTCTTGTTGTTCTTGTTGTTCTTGTTGTTCTTATTGTTCTTGTTGTTCATGTTGTTCTAGTTGTCCTTGTTGTTGTTGTTCTCGTTGTTCTCGTTGTTCTCGTTGTTCTCGTTGTTCTTGTTGTTCTTCTTGCTGTTCTGGTTGTTCTTCTTGCTGTTCTGGTTGTTCTTGTTGTTCTCGTTGTTCTCGTTGTTCTCGTTGTTCTCGTTGTTCTCGTTGTTCTCGTTGTGCTCGTTGTTCTTGTTGTTCTTGTTGTTCTCGTTGTTCTCGTTGTTCTCGTTGTTCTTGTTGTTGTTCTTGTTGTTGTTGTCCTTGTTGTTCTTGTTGTTGTTGTCCTTGTTGTTCTTGTTGATCTTGTTGTTCTTGTTGCTCTTGTTGCCCTTGTTGTTCTTGTTGTTGATCTTGTTGTTCTTGTTTTTGTTGTTCTTGTTGTTGTTGCTCTTGTCGTTGTGGTTCTTGTTGTTCCTGTTGTTGTTGTTGTTCTTGTTGTTCTTGTTGTTGTTGTTCATGTGGTTCTTGTTGTTGTTGCTCTTGCTGTTCTTGTTCTTGTTGTCCTTGTTGTTCTTGTTGTTCTAGTTGTTCTTGTTGTTCTTGTTGTTCTTGTTGTTCATGTTGTTCTTGTTGTTCTTGTTGTTCTTGTTGTTCTTGTTGTTCTTGTTGTTCTTGTTGCTCTTGTTGTTCTTGTTGCTCTTGTTGTTCTTGTTGTTCTTGTTTTTCTTGTTGTTCATGTTGCTGTTGTTCTTGTTTATCTTGTTGTACTTGTTCTTGTTGTTCTTGTTGATCTTGTTGTACTTGTTCTTGTTGATCTTGTTGTTGTTCTTGTTGTTCTTGTTGATCTTGTTGTTGTTCTTGTTGTGCTTGTTGTTCTTGTTGTTCTTGTTGTTCTTGTTGATCTTGTTGTTCTTGTTGTTCTTGTTGTTCTTGTTGCTCTTGTTGTTCTTGTTGTTCTTGTTTTTCTTGTTGTTCTTGTTGTTCTTGTTGTTCTTGTTGTTCTTGTTGTTCATGTTGTTCTTGTTGTTCTTCTTGTTGTTGTTCTAGTTGTCCTTGTTGTTGTTGTTCTGGTTCTTCTTGTTGTTCCGGTTGTCCTTTTGTTCTTGTTGTTCTTACTGTTCATGTTGTCTTGTTGTCCTTGTTGTTCTAGTTGTTCTTGTTGTTCTTGTTGTTCTTGTTGTTCTTGTTGTTCTTGTTGTTCTTGTTGTTCTTGTTGTTCTTGTTGTTCTTGTTGTTCTTGTTGCTCTTGTTGTTCTTGTTGTTCTTGTTTTTCTTGTTGTTCATGTTGCTGTTGTTCTTGTTGATCTTGTTGTGCTTGTTCTTGTTGTTCTTGTTGATCTTGTTGTACTTGTTCTTGTTGATCTTGTTGTTGTTCTTGTTGTTCTTGTTGATCTTGTTGTTGTTCTTGTTGTTCTTGTTGTTCTTGTTGTTCTTGTTGTTCTTGTTGTTCTTGTTGTTCTTGTTGTTCTTCTTGTTGTTCTTGTTGTTGTTGTTGTTCTTGCTGTTCTTGTTGTAGTTGTAGTTGTTGTCCTTGTTATTGTTGTAGTTCTTGTTGTTCTTGTTGTTCTGGTTGTTCTTCTTGCTGTTCTGGTTGTTCTTGTTGTTCTTGTTGTTCTTTTTGTTCTTGTTGTTCTCGTTGTTCTCGTTGTTCTCGTTGTTCTCGTTGTTCTTGTTGTTCTTGTTGTTCTTGTTGTTCTTGTTGTTCTTGTTGTTCTTATTGTTCTTGTTGTTCATGTTGTTCTTGTTGTTCTTCTTGTTGTTGTTCTAGTTGTCCTTGTTGTTGTTGTTCTCGTTGTTCTCGTTGTTCTCGTTGTTCTCGTTGTTCTCGTTGTTCTTGTTGTTCTTGTTGTTCTTGTTGTTCTTGTTGTTCTTGTTGTTCTTGTTGTTCTTGTTGTTCTTGTTGTTCTTGTTGTTCTTGTAGTTCTTGTTGTTCTTGTTGTTCTTGTTGTTCTTGTTGTTCTTGTTGTTCTTGTTGTTCTTGTTGTTCTTATTGTTCTTGTTGTTCATGTTGTTCTAGTTGTCCTTGTTGTTGTTGTTCTCGTTGTTCTCGTTGTTCTCGTTGTTCTCGTTGTTCTTGTTGTTCTTGTTGTTCTTGATGTTCTTGTTGTTCTTGTTGTTCTTGTTGTTCTTGTTGTTCTTGTTGTTCTTGTTGTTGTTGTGCTATTTGTTCTTGTTGTTGTTGTTCTGGTTGTTCTTGTTGCTCTTGTTGTTCCGGTTGTTCATGTTGTTGTTCTTGTTGTTGTTGTTGTTCTTATTTTTGTTGTCGTTGTTGTTGTTTTTCTTGCTGTTCTTGTTCTTGTTGTTCTTGTTGTTCTTGCAGGTCATGTTGTTCTTGTTGTTCTTGTTGTTCTTGTTGTTCTTGTTGTTGTTGTTGTTGTCCTTGTTGTTCTTGTTGTTCTTGTTGTTCTTGTTGTTCTTGCTGTTCTTGTTGTTCTTGTTGTTGTTGCTGTTCTTGCTGTTCTTGTTGTAGTTGTTGTTTTTGTTGATCTTGTTGTTCTTGTTGTTCTTCTTGTTGTTCTTGTTGTTGTTGTTGTTCTTGCTGTTCTTGTTGTAGTTGTAGTTGTTGTCCTTGTTATTGTTGTAGTTCTTGTTGTTCTTGTTGTTCTGGTTGTTCTTCTTGCTGTTCTGGTTGTTCTTGTTGTTCTTGTTGTTCTTTTTGTTCTTGTTGTTCTCGTTGTTCTTGTTGTTCTTGTTGTTCTTGTTGTTCTTGTTGTTCTTGTTGTTCTTATTGTTCTTGTTGTTCATGTTGTTCTTGTTGTTCTTCTTGTTGTTGTTCTAGTTGTCCTTGTTGTTGTTGTTCTCGTTGTTCTCGTTGTTCTCGTTGTTCTCGTTGTTCTCGTTGTTCTTGTTGTTCTTGTTGTTCTTGTTGTTCTTGTTGTTCTTGTTGTTCTTGTTGTTCTTGTTGTTCTTGTTGTTCTTGTTGTTCTTGTAGTTCTTGTTGTTCTTGTTGTTCTTGTTGTTCTTGTTGTTCTTGTTGTTCTTGTTGTTCTTGTTGTTCTTGTTGTTCTTGTTGTTCTTGTTGTTCTTATTGTTCTTGTTGTTCATGTTGTTCTAGTTGTCCTTGTTGTTGTTCTCCTTGTTCTCGTTGTTCTCGTTGTTCTCGTTGTTCTTGTTGTTCTTGTTGTTCTTGTTGTTCTTGTTGTTCTTGTTGTTCTTGTTGTTCTTGTTGTTCTCGTTGTTTTTGTTGATCTTGTTGTTCTTGTTGTTCTTCTTGCTGTTCTGGTTGTTCTTCTTGCTGTTCCGGTTGTTCTTGTTGTTCTCGTTGTTCTCGTTGTTCTCGTTGTTCTCGTTGTTCTCGTTGTTCTCGTTGTGCTCGTTGTTCTTGTTGTTCTTGTTGTTCTCGTTGTTCTCGTTGTTCTCGTTGTTCTTGTTGTTGTTCTTGTTGTTGTTGTCCTTGTTGTTCTTGTTGATCTTGTTGTTCTTGTTGCTCTTGTTGCCCTTGTTGTTCTTGTTGTTGATCTTGTTGTTCTTGTTTTTGTTGTTCTTGTTGTTGTTGTTCTTGTCGTTGTGGTTCTTGTTGTTCCTGTTGTTGTTGTTGTTCTTGTTGTTCTTGTTGTTGTTGTTCATGTGGTTCTTGTTGTTGTTGCTCTTGCTGTTCTTGTTCTTGTTGTCCTTGTTGTTCTTGTTGTTCTTGTTGTTCTTGTTGTTCTTGTTGTTCTTGTTGTTCTTGTTGTTCATGTTGTTCTTGTTGTTCTTGTTGTTCTTGTTGTTCTTGTTGTTCTTGTTGTTCTTGTTGTTCTTGTTGCTCTTGTTGTTCTTGTTGTTCTTGTTTTTCTTGTTGTTCATGTTGCTGTTGTTCTTGTTTATCTTGTTGTACTTGTTCTTGTTGTTCTTGTTGATCTTGTTGTACTTGTTCTTGTTGATCTTGTTGTTGTTCTTGTTGTTCTTGTTGATCTTGTTGTTGTTCTTGTTGTGCTTGTTGTTCTTGTTGTTCTTGTTGTTCTTGTTGATCTTGTTGTTCTTGTTGTTCTTGTTGTTCTTGTTGCTCTTGTTGTTCTTGTTGTTCTTGTTTTTCTTGTTGTTCTTGTTGTTCTTGTTGTTCTTGTTGTTCTTGTTGTTCATGTTGTTCTTGTTGTTCTTCTTGTTGTTGTTCTAGTTGTCCTTGTTGTTGTTGTTCTGGTTCTTCTTGTTGTTCCGGTTGTCCTTTTGTTCTTGTTGTTCTTACTGTTCATGTTGTCTTGTTGTCCTTGTTGTTCTAGTTGTTCTTGTTGTTCTTGTTGTTCTTGTTGTTCTTGTTGTTCTTGTTGTTCTTGTTGTTCTTGTTGTTCTTGTTGTTCTTGTTGTTCTTGTTGTTCTTGTTGTTCTTGTTGTTCTTGTTGCTCTTGTTGTTCTTGTTGTTCTTGTTTTTCTTGTTGTTCATGTTGCTGTTGTTCTTGTTGATCTTGTTGTGCTTGTTCTTGTTGTTCTTGTTGATCTTGTTGTACTTGTTCTTGTTGATCTTGTTGTTGTTCTTGTTGTTCTTGTTGTTCTTGTTGTTCTTGTTGTTCTTGTTGTTCTTGTTGTTCTTGTTGTTCTTGTTGTTCTTGTTGTTCTTCTTGTTGTTCTTGTTGTTGTTGTTGTTCTTGCTGTTCTTGTTGTAGTTGTAGTTGTTGTCCTTGTTATTGTTGTAGTTCTTGTTGTTCTTGTTGTTCTTGTTGTTCCGGTTGTTCCTGTTGCTCTTGTTGTTCTTGTTGCTCTAGTTGTTCTTGTTGTTCTTGTTGTTCTTCTTGTTCTTGTTGTTCTTGTTGTTCTTGTTGTTGTTATTGTTTTTGTTGTTCTTGTTGTTCTTGTTGTTCTTGTTGTTCTTGTTGTTCTTGTTGTTCTTGTTGTTCTTGTTGTTCTTGTTGTTCTTGTTGTTCTTGTTGTTCTTGTTGTTGTTCTTGTTGTTGTTGTTTTTCTTGTTGTTCATGTTGCTGTTGTTCTTGTTGATCTTGTTGTACTTGTTCTTGTTGTTCTTGTTGATCTTGTTGTACTTGTTCTTGTTGATCTTGTTGTTGTTCTTGTTGTTCTTGTTGATCTTGTTGTTGTTCTTGTTGTTCTTGTTGTTCTTGTTGTTCTTGTTGTTCTTGTTGTTCTTGTTGTTCTTGTTGTTCTTGTTGTTCTTGTTGTTCTTGTTGTTCTTGTTGTTCTTGTTGCTCTTGTTGTTCTTGTTGTTCTTGTTTTTCTTGTTGTTCATGATGCTGTTGTTCTTGTTGTTCTTGTTGTTCATGTTGTTCTTGTTGTTCTTATTGTTGTTGTTCTAGTCGTCCTTGTTGTTGTTGTTCTGGTTCTTCTTGTTGTTCCGGTTGTTCTTGTAGTTCTTGTTGTTCTTACTGTTCATGTTGTCTTGTTGTCCTTGTTGTTCTAGTTGTTCTTGTTGTTCTTGTTGTTCTTGTTGTTCTTGTTGTTCTTGTTGTTCTTGTTGTTGTTGTTCTAGTTGTTCTTGTTGTTGTTGTTCTGGTTGTTCTTGTTGTTCTTGTTGTTCTTGTTGTTCTTGTTGTTCTTGTTGTTCTTGTTGTTCTTGTTGTTCTTGTTGTTCTTGTTGTTCTTGTTGTTGTTGTTGTTCTTGTTGTTGTTCGTGTTGTTCTTGTTGTTGTTCTTGTTTTTGTTGTTCTTGTTGTTGTTGTCGTTCTTCCTGTTCTTGTCCTTGTTGTTCTTGTTGTTCTTGTTGTTCTTGTTGTTCTTGTTGTTCTTGTTGTTCTTGTTGTTCTTGTTGTTCTTGTTGTTCTTGCTGTTCTTTCTGTTCATGTTGTTCTTGTTGTTCTTGTTGTTGTTGTTGTTGTCCTTGTTGTTCTTGTTGTTCTTGTTGTTCTTGTTGTTCTTGCTGTTCTTGTTGTTCTTGTTGTTGTTGCTGTTCTTGCTGTTCTTGTTGTAGTTGTTGTTTTTGTTGATCTTGTTGTTCTTGTTGTTCTTCTTGTTGTTCTTGTTGTTGTTGTTGTTCTTGTTGTTCTTGTTGTTCTTGTTGTTCTTGTTGTTCTTGTTGTTCTTATTGTTCTTGTTGTTCACGTTGTTCTTGTTGTTCTTCTTGTTGTTGTTCTAGTTGTCCTTGTTGTTGTTGTTCTCGTTGTTCTCGTTGTTCTCGTTGTTCTCGTTGTTCTCGTTGTTCTTGTTGTTCTTGTTGTTCTTGTTGTTCTTGTTGTTCTTGTTGTTCTTGTTGTTCTTGTTGTTCTTGTTGTTCTTGTTGTTCTTGTAGTTCTTGTTGTTCTTGTTGTTCTTGTTGTTCTTGTTGTTCTTGTTGTTCTTGTTGTTCTTGTTGTTCTTGTTGTTCTTGTTGTTCTTGTTGTTCTTATTGTTCTTGTTGTTCATGTTGTTCTAGTTGTCCTTGTTGTTGTTGTTCTCGTTGTTCTCGTTGTTCTCGTTGTTCTCGTTGTTCTTGTTGTTCTTGTTGTTCTTGTTGTTCTTGTTGTTCTTGTTGTTCTTGTTGTTCTTGTTGTTCTTGTTGTTCTTGTTGTTCTTGTTGTTCTTGTTGTTCTCGTTGTTTTTGTTGATCTTGTTGTTCTTGTTGTTCTTCTTGCTGTTCTGGTTGTTCTTCTTGCTGTTCCGGTTGTTCTTGTTGTTCTCGTTGTTCTCGTTGTTCTCGTTGTTCTCGTTGTTCTCGTTGTTCTCGTTGTGCTCGTTGTTCTTGTTGTTCTTGTTGTTCTCGTTGTTCTCGTTGTTCTCGTTGTTCTTGTTGTTGTTCTTGTTGTTGTTGTCCTTGTTGTTCTTGTTGTTGTTGTCCTTGTTGTTCTTGTTGATCTTGTTGTTCTTGTTGCTCTTGTTGCCCTTGTTGTTCTTGTTGTTGATCTTGTTGTTCTTGTTTTTGTTGTTCTTGTTGTTGTTGTTCTTGTCGTTGTGGTTCTTGTTGTTCCTGTTGTTGTTGTTGTTCTTGTTGTTCTTGTTGTTGTTGTTCATGTGGTTCTTGTTGTTGTTGCTCTTGCTGTTCTTGTTCTTGTTGTCCTTGTTGTTCTTGTTGTTCTTGTTGTTCTTGTTGTTCTTGTTGTTCTTGTTGTTCATGTTGTTCTTGTTGTTCTTGTTGTTCTTGTTGTTCTTGTTGTTCTTGTTGTTCTTGTTGTTCTTGTTGCTCTTGTTGTTCTTGTTGTTCTTGTTTTTCTTGTTGTTCATGTTGCTGTTGTTCTTGTTTATCTTGTTGTACTTGTTCTTGTTGTTCTTGTTGATCTTGTTGTACTTGTTCTTGTTGATCTTGTTGTTGTTCTTGTTGTTCTTGTTGATCTTGTTGTTGTTCTTGTTGTGCTTGTTGTTCTTGTTGTTCTTGTTGTTCTTGTTGATCTTGTTGTTCTTGTTGTTCTTGTTGTTCTTGTTGCTCTTGTTGTTCTTGTTGTTCTTGTTTTTCTTGTTGTTCTTGTTGTTCTTGTTGTTCTTGTTGTTCTTGTTGTTCATGTTGTTCTTGTTGTTCTTCTTGTTGTTGTTCTAGTTGTCCTTGTTGTTGTTGTTCTGGTTCTTCTTGTTGTTCCGGTTGTCCTTTTGTTCTTGTTGTTCTTACTGTTCATGTTGTCTTGTTGTCCTTGTTGTTCTAGTTGTTCTTGTTGTTCTTGTTGTTCTTGTTGTTCTTGTTGTTCTTGTTGTTCTTGTTGTTCTTGTTGTTCTTGTTGTTCTTGTTGTTCTTGTTGTTCTTGTTGCTCTTGTTGTTCTTGTTGTTCTTGTTTTTCTTGTTGTTCATGTTGCTGTTGTTCTTGTTGATCTTGTTGTGCTTGTTCTTGTTGTTCTTGTTGATCTTGTTGTACTTGTTCTTGTTGATCTTGTTGTTGTTCTTGTTGTTCTTGTTGATCTTGTTGTTGTTCTCGTTGTTCTCGTTGTTCTCGTTGTTCTCGTTGTTCTTGTTGTTCTTGTTGTTCTTGATGTTCTTGTTGTTCTTGTTGTTCTTGTTGTTCTTGTTGCTCTTGTTGTTCTTGTTGTTGTTGTGCTATTTGTTCTTGTTGTTGTTGTTCTGGTTGTTCTTGTTGCTCTTGTTGTTCCGGTTGTTCATGTTGTTGTTCTTGTTGTTGTTGTTGTTCTTATTTTTGTTGTCGTTGTTGTTGTTTTTCTTGCTGTTCTTGTTCTTGTTGTTCTTGTTGTTCTTGCAGGTCATGTTGTTCTTGTTGTTCTTGTTGTTCTTGTTGTTCTTGTTGTTCTTGTTGTTCTTGTTGTTCTTGTTGTTCTTGTTGCTCTTGTTGTTCTTGTTGTTCTTCTTGTTCTTCTCGTTCTTGTTGTTCTTGTTGTTGTTATTGTTGTTGTTGTTCTTGTTGTTCTTGTTGTTCTTGTTGTTCCTGTTGTTCTTGTTGTTCTTGTTGTTGTTGTTGTTCTTGTTGTTCTTGTTTTTCTTGTTGTTCATGTTGCTGTTGTTCTTGTTGATCTTGTTGTACTTGTTCTTGTTGTTCTTGTTGATCTTGTTGTACTTGTTCTTGTTGATCTTCTTGTTGTTCTTGTTGTTCTTGTTGTTCTTATTGTTCTTGTTGTTCTTGTTGTTCTTGTTGCTCTCGTCGTTGTTGTTCCCGTTGTTCTTGTTCTTGTTGTTTTTGTTGTTGTTGTTCCCGTTGTTCTTGTTCTTGTTGTTGTTGTTGTTGTTCTTGTTGTCGTTGTTGTTGCTGTTGTTCTTGTCGCTCTTGTTGCTCTTGTTGCTCTTGTTGCTGTTGTTGCTGTTGTTGTTCTGGTTGTTGATGTTCTTGTTGTTTATGTTGTTGTTCTTTTTGTTCTTGTTGTTGTTGTTGTTGTTGTTCTTGGTCTTGTTGTTCTTGTTGTTCTTGATGTTCTTGTTGTTCTTGTTGTTCTTGTTGTTCTCGTTGTTCTCGTTGTTCTTTTTGTTCTTGTTGTTCTTGTTGTCCTTGTTGTTGTTGTTGCTGTTGTTGTTCTTGTTGTTCATGTTGTTGTTGTTCTGGTTGATGTTGTTGTTCTTGTTCTTGTTTTTCTTGTTGTTCTTGTTGTTCTTGTTGTTCTTGTTGTTCTTGTTGCTCTTGTTGCTCTTGTTGTTCTTGTTGTTCTTCTTGTTCTTGTTATTCTTTTTGTCCTTGTTGTTCTTGCTGTTGTTGTTCCCGTTGTTCTTGTTGTTGTTGTTCTTGTTGTTGTTGTTCTTGTTCTTGCTGTTCATGTTGTTGTGGTTCTGGTAGATGTTGTTGTTCTTGTTCTTGTTGTTCTTGTTGCTCTTGTTGTTCTTGTTGTTCTTGTTGTTCTTGCTGTTGTTGTTCCTGTTGTTCTTGTGGTTGTTGTTGTTGTTCTTGCTGTTCTTGTTCTTGTTGCTCTTGTTGTTCCTGTTGTTCTTGTTGTTCTTGTTGTTCTTGTTGTTCTTGTTGTTCTTGTTGTTCTTGTTGTTCTTGTTGATCTTGTTGTTCTTGTTGTTCTTGTTGTTCTTGTTGTTCTTGTTGTTCTTGTTGTTCTTGTTGCTCTTGTTGTTCTTGTTGCTCTTGTTGTTCTTGTTGTTCTTGTTGTTCTTGTTGTTCTTGCTGTTCTTGTTGTTCTTGTTGTTGTTGCTGTTCTTGCTGTTCTTGTTGTAGTTGTTGTTTTTGTTGATCTTGTTGTTCTTGTTGTTCTTGTTGTTGTTCTTCTTGTTGTTGTTGTTCTTGCTGTTCTTGTTGTAGTTGTAGTTGTTGTCCTTGTTATTGTTGTAGTTCTTGTTGTTCTCGTTGTTCTTGTTGTTCTTGTTGTTCTTATTGTTCTTGTTGTTCTTGTTGTTAATGTTGTTCTTGTTGTTCTTCTAGTTGTCCTTGTTGTTGTTGTTCTGGTTGTTCTTGTTGTTCTTGTTGTTCTTGTTGTTCTTGTTGTTCCGGTTGTTCTTGTTGTTCTTGTTCTTGTTGTTCTTGCTGTTCATGTTGTCTTGTCCTTGTTGTTCTAGTTGTTCTTGTTGTTCTTGTTGTTCTTGTTGTTGTTGTGCTAGTTGTTCTTGTTGTTGTTGTTCTGGTTGTTCTTGTTGTTCTTGTTGTTCCGGTTGTTCATGTTGTTGTTCTTGTTGTTGTTCTTGTTGTTGTTGTTGTTCTTATTTTTGTTGTCGTTGTTGTTGTTTTTCTTGCTGTTCTTGTTCTTGTTGTTCTTGTTGTTCTTGCAGGTCATGTTGTTCTTGTTGTTCTTTTTGTTCTTGTTGTTCTTGTTGTTCTTGTTGTTCTTGTTGTTCTTGTTGCTCTTGTTGCGCTTGTTGTTCTTGTTGTTCTTCTTGTTCTTCTTGTTCTTGTTGTTCTTGTTGTTGTTATTGTTGTTGTTGTTCTTGTTGTTCTTGTTGTTCTTGTTGTTCCTGTTGTTCTTGTTGTTCTTGTTGTTCTTGTTGTTCTTGTTGTTCCTGTTGTTCTTGTTGTTCTTGTTGTTCTTGTTGTTCTTGTTGTTCTTGTTGTTCTTATTGTTCTTGTTGTTCATGTTGTTCTTGTTGTCCTTGTTGTTGTTGTTCTTGTTGTTCTTGTTGTTCTTGTTGTTCTTGTTGTTCTTGTTGTTCTTGTTGTTCTTGTTGTTCTTCTTGTTCTTGTTATTCTTTTTGTCCTTGTTGTTCTTGCTGTTGTTGTTCCCGTTGTTCTTGTTCTTGTTGTTCTTGTTGTTCCGGTGGTTCTTGTTGCTCTTGTTGTTCTTGTTGTTCTTCTTGTTCTTCTTGTTCTTGTTGTTCTTCTTGTTGTTATTGTTGTTATTGTTCTTGTTGTTCTTGTTGTTCTTGTTGTTCTTGTTGTTCTTGTTGTTCTTGTTGTTCTTGTTGTTCTTGTTGCTCTTGTTGTTCTTGTTGTTCTTGTTGTTCTTGTTGATCTTGTTGTTCTTGTTGTTCTTGTTGTTCTTGTTGTTCTTGTTGTTGTTCTTGTTGTTGTTGTCCTTGTTGTTCTTGTTGCTGTTGTCCTTGTTGTTCTTGTTGATCTTGTTGTTCTTGTTGCCCATGTTGCTCTTGTTGTTCTTGTTGTTGATCTTGTTGTTCTTGTCTTTGTTGTTCTTGATGTTGTTGTTCTTGTCGTTGTGGTTCTTGTTGTTCCTGTTGTTGTTGTTGTTCTTGTTGTTCTTGTTGTTGTTGTTCATGTGGTTCTTGTTGTTGTTGCTCTTGCTGTTCTTGTTCTTGTTGTCCTTGTTGTTCTTTCTGTTCTTGTTGTTGTTGTTGTTGTTGTTGTTGTCCTTGCCGTTCTTCTTGTTCTTGTTGTTCTTGTTGCTCTTGTTGCTCTTGTTGATCTTGTTGTTCTTTTTGTTCTTGTCGTTCTTGTTGCTCTTGTTGCTTTTGTTGCTCTTGTTGCTGTTGTTGTTCTTGTTGCTCATGTTGTTGTTGTTCTTGTTGTTCTTGTTGTTCTTGTTGTTGCTCTTGCTGTTCTTGTTGTTCTTGTTGTTCTTGTTGTTGTTATTGTTGTTGTTGTCCTTGTTGTTCTTGTTGTTCTTGTTGTTCTTGTTGTTCTTGTTGTTCTTGTTGTTCTTGTTGTTCTTGTTGTTCATGTTGTTCTTGTTGTTCCGGTTGTTCTTGTTGTTCTTGTTCTTGTTGTTCTTGCTGTTCATGTTGTCTTGTCCTTGTTGTTCTAGTTGTTCTTGTTGTTCTTGTTGTTCTTGTTGTTGTTGTGCTAGTTGTTCTTGTTGTTGTTGTTCTGGTTGTTCTTGTTGTTCTTGTTGTTCCGGTTGTTCATGTTGTTGTTCTTGTTGTTGTTCTTGTTGTTGTTGTTGTTCTTATTTTTGTTGTCGTTGTTGTTGTTTTTCTTGCTGTTCTTGTTCTTGTTGTTCTTGTTGTTCTTGCAGGTCATGTTGTTCTTGTTGTTCTTTTTGTTCTTGTTGTTCTTGTTGTTCTTGTTGTTCTTGTTGTTCTTGTTGCTCTTGTTGCGCTTGTTGTTCTTGTTGTTCTTCTTGTTCTTCTTGTTCTTGTTGTTCTTGTTGTTGTTATTGTTGTTGTTGTTCTTGTTGTTCTTGTTGTTCTTGTTGTTCCTGTTGTTCTTGTTGTTCTTGTTGTTCTTGTTGTTCTTGTTGTTCCTGTTGTTCTTGTTGTTCTTGTTGTTCTTGTTGTTCTTGTTGTTCTTGTTGTTCTTATTGTTCTTGTTGTTCATGTTGTTCTTGTTGTCCTTGTTGTTGTTGTTCTTGTTGTTCTTGTTGTTCTTGTTGTTCTTGTTGTTCTTGTTGTTCTTGTTGTTCTTGTTGTTCTTCTTGTTCTTGTTATTCTTTTTGTCCTTGTTGTTCTTGCTGTTGTTGTTCCCGTTGTTCTTGTTCTTGTTGTTCTTGTTGTTCCGGTGGTTCTTGTTGCTCTTGTTGTTCTTGTTGTTCTTCTTGTTCTTCTTGTTCTTGTTGTTCTTCTTGTTGTTATTGTTGTTATTGTTCTTGTTGTTCTTGTTGTTCTTGTTGTTCTTGTTGTTCTTGTTGTTCTTGTTGTTCTTGTTGTTCTTGTTGTTCTTGTTGTTCTTGTTGTTCTTGTTGATCTTGTTGTTCTTGTTGTTCTTGTTGTTCTTGTTGTTCTTGTTGTTGTTCTTGTTGTTGTTGTCCTTGTTGTTCTTGTTGCTGTTGTCCTTGTTGTTCTTGTTGATCTTGTTGTTCTTGTTGCCCATGTTGCTCTTGTTGTTCTTGTTGTTGATCTTGTTGTTCTTGTCTTTGTTGTTCTTGATGTTGTTGTTCTTGTCGTTGTGGTTCTTGTTGTTCCTGTTGTTGTTGTTGTTCTTGTTGTTCTTGTTGTTGTTGTTCATGTGGTTCTTGTTGTTGTTGCTCTTGCTGTTCTTGTTCTTGTTGTCCTTGTTGTTCTTTCTGTTCTTGTTGTTGTTGTTGTTGTTGTTGTTGTCCTTGCCGTTCTTCTTGTTCTTGTTGTTCTTGTTGCTCTTGTTGCTCTTGTTGATCTTGTTGTTCTTTTTGTTCTTGTCGTTCTTGTTGCTCTTGTTGCTTTTGTTGCTCTTGTTGCTGTTGTTGTTCTTGTTGCTCATGTTGTTGTTGTTCTTGTTGTTCTTGTTGTTCTTGTTGTTGCTCTTGCTGTTCTTGTTGTTCTTGTTGTTCTTGTTGTTGTTATTGTTGTTGTTGTCCTTGTTGTTCTTGTTGTTCTTGTTGTTCTTGTTGTTCTTGTTGTTCTTGTTGTTCTTGTTGTTCTTGTTGTTCATGTTGTTCTTGTTGTTCATGATGTTCTTGTTGGTCTTGTTGTTCTTGTTGTTCTTGTTGTTCTTGTTGTTCTTGTTGTGCTTGTTGTTCTTGTTGTTCTTGTTGCTCTTGTTGTTCTTGTTGTTCTTGTTTTTCTTGTTGTTCATGTTGCTGTTGTTCTTGTTGATCTTGG
>NW_027476114.1:995000-1015000 GCF_051020955.1 Megalopta genalis
TTGCTCTCGTCGTTGTTGTTCCCGTTGTTCTTGTTCTTGTTGTTCTTGTTGTTGTTGTTCTTGTTCTTGTTGTTGTTGTTGTTGTTGTTCTTGTTGTCGTTGTTGTTGTTGTTGTTCTTGTTGTTCTTGTTGTTCTTGTTGTTCTTGTTGTTCTTGTTGTTCTTGTTGTTCTTGTTGTTCTTGTTGTTCTTGTTGTTCTTGTTGTTCTTGTTGTTCTTGTTGTTCTTGTTGTTCTTGTTGTTCTTGTTGTTCTTGTTGTTCTTGTTGTTCTTGTTGTTCTTGTTGTTCTTGTTGTTCTTGTTGTTCTTGTTGTTCTTGTTGTTCTTGTTGTTCTTGTTGTTCTTGTTGTTCTTGTTGTTCTTGTTGTTCTTGTTGTTCTTGTTGTTCTTGTTGTTGTTGTTCTGGTTCTTCTTGTTGTTCCGGTTGTTCATGTTGTTGTTCTTGTTGTTGTTGTTGTTCTTATTTTTGTTGTCGTTGTTGTTGTTTTTCTTGCTGTTCTTGTTCTTGTTGTTCTTGCTGGTCATGTTGTTCTTGTTGTTCTTGTTGTTGTTGTTGTTGTTGTTGTCCTTGTTGTTCTTGTTGTTCTTGTTGTTCTTGTTGTTCTTGTTGTTCTTGTTGTTCTTGTTGTTCTTGTTGTTTTTGCTGTTCATGTTGTTCTTGTTGTTCTTCTTGTTGTTGTTCTAGTTGTCCTTGTTGTTGTTGTTGTCCTTGTTGTTCTTGTTGTTGTTGTCCTTGTTGTTCTTGTTGTGCTTGTTGTTCTTGTTGATCTTGTTGTTCTTGTTGCTCTTGTTGCTCTTGTTGTTCTTGTTGCTCTTGTTGTTCTTGTTGCTCTTGTTGTTCTTGTTGTTGTTCTTGTTGTTCTTGTTTTTGTTGTTCTTGTTGTTGTTGTTCTTGTCGTTGTGGTTCTTGTTGTTCCTGTTGTTGTTGTTGTTCTTGTTGTTAGTTGTAGTTGTTGTCCTTGTTATTGTTGTAGTTCTTGTTGTTCTTGTTGTTCTTGTTGTTCTTGTTGTTCTTGTTGTTCTTGTTGTTCTTGTTGTTCTTGTTGTTCTTGTTGTTCTTGTTGTTCTTGTTGTTCTTGTTGTTCTTGTTGTTCTTGTTGTTCTTGTTGTTCTTGTTGTTCTTGTTGTTCTTGTTGTTCTTGTTGTTCTTGTTGTTCTTGTTGTTCTTGTTGTTCTTGTTGTTCTTGTTGTTCTTGTTGTTTTTGTTGATCTTGTTGTTCTTGTTGTTCTTGTTGTTCTTGTTGTTCTTCTTGCTGTTCTGGTTGTTCTTCTTGCTGTTCTGGTTGTTCTTGTTGTTCTCGTTGTTCTCGTTGTTCTCGTTGTTCTCGTTGTTCTCGTTGTTCTCGTTGTTCTCGTTGTTCTTGTTGTTCTTGTTGTTCTCGTTGTGCTCGTTGTTCTTGTTGTTCTTGTTGTTCTTGTTGTTCTTGTTGTTCTTGTTGTTCTTGTTGTTCATGTTGTTCATGTTGTTCTTGTTGTTCTTGTTGTTGTTGTCCTAGTTGTCCTTGTTGTTGTTGTTCTCGTTGTTCTCGTTGTTCTCGTTGTTCTCGTTGTTCTCGTTGTTCTTGTTGTTCTTGTTGTTCTTGTTGTTCTTGTTGTTCTTGTTGTTCTTGTTGTTCTTGTTGTTCTTGTTGTTCTTGTTGTTCTTGTTGTTCTTGTTGTTCTTGTTGTTCTTGTTGTTCTTGTTGTTCTTGTTGCTCTTGTTGCTCTTGTTGTTCTTGTTGTTCTTCTTGTTCTTCTTGTTCTTGTTGTTCTTGTTGTTGTTATTGTTGTTGTTGTTCTTGTTGTTCTTGTTGTTCTTGTTGTTCCTGTTGTTCTTGTTGTTCTTGTTGTTCTTGTTGTTCTTGTTTTTCTTGTTGTTCATGTTGCTGTTGTTCATGTTGCTGTTGTTCTTGTTGATCTTGTTGTACTTGTTCTTGTTGTTCTTGTTGATCTTGTTGTACTTGTTCTTGTTGATCTTGTTGTTGTTCTTGTTGTTCTTATTGTTCTTGTTGTTCTTCTTGTTCTTGTTGCTCTCGTCGTTGTTGTTCCCGTTGTTCTTGTTCTTGATGTTTTTGTTGTTGTTGTTCCCGTTGTTCTTGTTCTTGTTGTTGTTGTTGTTGTTCTTGTTGTCGTTGTTGTTGTTGTTGTTCTTGTTGTTCTTGTTGTTCTTGTTGTTCTTGTTGTTCTTGTTGTTCTTGTTGTTCTTGTTGTTCTTGTTGTTCTTGTTGTTCTTGTTGTTCTTGTTGTTCTTGTTGTTCTTGTTGTTCTTGTTGTTCTTGTTGTTCTTGTTGTTCTTGTTGTTCTTGTTGTTCTTGTTGTTCTTGTTGTTCTTGTTGTTCTTGTTGTTCTTGTTGTTCTTGTTGTTCTTGTTGTTCTTGTTGTTCTTGTTGTTCTTGTTGTTCTTGTTGTTCTTGTTGTTCTTGTTGTTCTTGTTGTTCTTGTTGTTCTTGTTGTTCTTGTTGTTCTTGTTGTTCTTGTTGTTCTTGTTGTTCTTGTTGTTCTTGTTGTTCTTGTTGTTCTTGTTGTTCTTGTTGTTTTTGCTGTTCATGTTGTTCTTGTTGTTCTTCTTGTTGTTGTTCTAGTTGTCCTTGTTGTTGTTGTTGTCCTTGTTGTTCTTGTTGTTGTTGTCCTTGTTGTTCTTGTTGTGCTTGTTGTTCTTGTTGATCTTGTTGTTCTTGTTGCTCTTGTTGCTCTTGTTGTTCTTGTTGCTCTTGTTGTTCTTGTTGCTCTTGTTGTTCTTGTTGTTGTTCTTGTTGTTCTTGTTTTTGTTGTTCTTGTTGTTGTTGTTCTTGTCGTTGTGGTTCTTGTTGTTCCTGTTGTTGTTGTTGTTCTTGTTGTTAGTTGTAGTTGTTGTCCTTGTTATTGTTGTAGTTCTTGTTGTTCTTGTTGTTCTTGTTGTTCTTGTTGTTCTTGTTGTTCTTGTTGTTCTTGTTGTTCTTGTTGTTCTTGTTGTTCTTGTTGTTCTTGTTGTTCTTGTTGTTCTTGTTGTTCTTGTTGTTCTTGTTGTTCTTGTTGTTCTTGTTGTTCTTGTTGTTCTTGTTGTTCTTGTTGTTCTTGTTGTTCTTGTTGTTCTTGTTGTTCTTGTTGTTCTTGTTGTTCTTGTTGTTCTTGTTGTTTTTGTTGATCTTGTTGTTCTTGTTGTTCTTGTTGTTCTTGTTGTTCTTCTTGCTGTTCTGGTTGTTCTTCTTGCTGTTCTGGTTGTTCTTGTTGTTCTCGTTGTTCTCGTTGTTCTCGTTGTTCTCGTTGTTCTCGTTGTTCTCGTTGTTCTCGTTGTTCTTGTTGTTCTTGTTGTTCTCGTTGTGCTCGTTGTTCTTGTTGTTCTTGTTGTTCTCGTTGTTCTCGTTGTTCTCGTTGTTCTCGTTGTTCTCGTTGTTCTCGTTGTTCTCGTTGTTCTAGTTGTTCTCGTTGTTCTTGTTGTTCTTGTTGTTCTTGTTGTTCTTGTTGTTCTTGTTGTTCTTGTTGTTCTTGTTGTTCTTGTTGTTCATGTTGTTCATGTTGTTCTTGTTGTTCTTGTTGTTGTTGTCCTAGTTGTCCTTGTTGTTGTTGTTCTCGTTGTTCTCGTTGTTCTCGTTGTTCTCGTTGTTCTCGTTGTTCTTGTTGTTCTTGTTGTTCTTGTTGTTCTTGTTGTTCTTGTTGTTCTTGTTGTTCTTGTTGTTCTTGTTGTTCTTGTTGTTCTTGTTGTTCTTGTTGTTCTTGTTGTTCTTGTTGTTCTTGTTGTTCTTGTTGCTCTTGTTGCTCTTGTTGTTCTTGTTGTTCTTCTTGTTCTTCTTGTTCTTGTTGTTCTTGTTGTTGTTATTGTTGTTGTTGTTCTTGTTGTTCTTGTTGTTCTTGTTGTTCCTGTTGTTCTTGTTGTTCTTGTTGTTCTTGTTGTTCTTGTTTTTCTTGTTGTTCATGTTGCTGTTGTTCATGTTGCTGTTGTTCTTGTTGATCTTGTTGTACTTGTTCTTGTTGTTCTTGTTGATCTTGTTGTACTTGTTCTTGTTGATCTTGTTGTTGTTCTTGTTGTTCTTATTGTTCTTGTTGTTCTTCTTGTTCTTGTTGCTCTCGTCGTTGTTGTTCCCGTTGTTCTTGTTCTTGATGTTTTTGTTGTTGTTGTTCCCGTTGTTCTTGTTCTTGTTGTTGTTGTTGTTGTTCTTGTTGTCGTTGTTGTTGTTGTTGTTCTTGTTGTTCTTGTTGTTCTTGTTGTTCTTGTTGTTCTTGTTGTTCTTGTTGTTCTTGTTGTTCTTGTTGTTCTTGTTGTTCTTGTTGTTCTTGTTGTTCTTGTTGTTCTTGTTGTTCTTGTTGTTCTTGTTGTTCTTGTTGTTCTTGTTGTTCTTGTTGTTCTTGTTGTTCTTGTTGTTCTTGTTGTTCTTGTTGTTCTTGTTGTTCTTGTTGTTCTTGTTGTTCTTGTTGTTCTTGTTGTTCTTGTTGTTCTTGTTGTTCTTGTTGTTCTTGTTGTTCTTGTTGTTCTTGTTGTTCTTGTTGTTCTTGTTGTTCTTGTTGTTCTTGTTGTTCTTGTTGTTGTTGTTCTGGTTCTTCTTGTTGTTCCGGTTGTTCATGTTGTTGTTCTTGTTGTTGTTGTTGTTCTTATTTTTGTTGTCGTTGTTGTTGTTTTTCTTGCTGTTCTTGTTCTTGTTGTTCTTGCTGGTCATGTTGTTCTTGTTGTTCTTGTTGTTGTTGTTGTTGTTGTTGTCCTTGTTGTTCTTGTTGTTCTTGTTGTTCTTGTTGTTCTTGTTGTTCTTGTTGTTCTTGTTGTTCTTGTTGTTCTTGTTGTTCTTGTTGTTCTTGTTGTTCTTGTTGTTCTTGCTGTTCTTGTTGTTCTTGTTGTTCTTGTTGTTCTTGTTGTTCTTGTTGTTCTTGTTGTTCTTGTTGTTCTTGTTGTTCTTGTTGTCCTTGTTGTTCTTGTTGTTCTTGTTGTTCTTGTTGTTCTTGTTGTTCTTGTTTTTCTTGTTGTTCTTGTTGTTCTTGTTGTTCTTGTTGTTCTTGTTGTTCTTGTTGTTCTTGTTGTTCTTGTTGTTCTTGTTGTTCTTGTTGCTGTTCTTGTTGTTCTTGTTCTTGTTGTTCTTGTTCTTGTTGTTCTTGTTGTTCTTGTTGCTGTTCTTGTTGTTCTTGTTCTTGTTGTTCTTGTTGTTCCGGTTGTTCTTGTTGCTCTTGTTGTTCTTGTTGCTCTTGTTGTTCTTGTTGTTCTTCTTGTTCTTCTTGTTCTTGTTGTTCTTCTTGTTGTTATTGTTGTTATTGTTCTTGTTGTTCTTGTTGTTCTTGTTGTTCTTGTTGTTCTTGTTGTTGTTCTTGTTGTTGTTGTCCTTGTTGTTCTTGTTGTTGTTGTCCTTGTTGTTCTTGTTGATCTTGTTGTTCTTGTTGCCCATGTTGCTCTTGTTGTTCTTGTTGTTGATCTTGTTGTTCTTGTTTTTGTTGTTCTTGATGTTGTTGTTCTTGTCGTTGTGGTTCTTGTTGTTCCTGTTGTTGTTGTTGTTCTTGTTGTTCTTGTTGTTGTTGTTCATGTGGTTCTTGTTGTTGTTGCTCTTGCTGTTCTTGTTCTTGTTGTCCTTGTTGTTCTTTCTGTTCTTGTTGTTGTTGTTGTTGTTGTTGTTGTCCTTGCCGTTCTTCTTGTTCTTGTTGTTCTTGTTGCTCTTGTTGCTCTTGTTGATCTTGTTGTTCTTTTTGTTCTTGTCGTTCTTGTTGCTCTTGTTGCTTTTGTTGCTCTTGTTGCTGTTGTTGTTCTTGTTGCTCATGTTGTTGTTGTTCTTGTTGTTCTTGTTGTTCTTGTTGTTGCTCTTGCTGTTCTTGTTGTTCTTGTTGTTCTTGTTGTTGTTATTGTTGTTGTTGTCCTTGTTGTTCTTGTTGTTAATGTTGTTCTTGTTGTTCTAGTTGTCCTTGTTGTTGTTGTTCTGGTTGTTCTTGTTGTTCTTGTTGTTCTTGTTGTTCTTGTTGTTCCGGTCGTTCTTGTTGTTCTTGTTCTTGTTGCTCTTGCTGTTCATGTTGTCTTGTTGTCCTTGTTGTTCTAGTTGTTCTTGTTGTTCTTGTTGTTCTTGTTGTTCTTGTTGTTGTTGTGCTAGTTGTTCTTGTTGTTGTTGTTCTGGTTGTTCTTGTTGTTCTTCTTGCTGTTCTGGTTGTTCTTCTTGCTGTTCTGGTTGTTCTTGTTGTTCTCGTTGTTCTCGTTGTTCTCGTTGTTCTCGTTGTTCTCGTTGTTCTCGTTGTTCTTGTTGTTCTTGTTGTTCTCGTTGTGCTCGTTGTTCTTGTTGTTCTTGTTGTTCTTGTTGTTCTTGTTGTTCTTGTTGTTCTTGTTGTTCTTGTTGTTCTTGTTGTTCTTGTTGTTCTTGTTGTTCTTGTTGTTCTTGTTGTTCTTGTTGTTCTTGTTGTTCTTGTTGTTCTTGTTGTTCTTGTTGTTCTTGTTGTTCTTGTTGTTCTTGTTGTTCTTGTTGTTCTTGTTGTTCTTGTTGTTCTTGTTGTTCTTGTTGTTCTTGTTGTTCTTGTTGTTCTTGTTGTTCATGTTGTTCTTGTTGTTCTTCTTGTTGTTGTTCTAGTTGTCCTTGTTGTTGTTGTTGTTCTTGTTGTTCTTGTTGTTCTTGTTGTTCTTGTTGTACTTGTTGTTCTTGTTGTTCTTGTTGTTCTTGTTGTTCTTGTTGTTCTTGTTGTTCTTGTTGTTCTTTGTGTTCTTGTAGTTCTTGTTGTTCTTGTTGTTCTTGTTGTTCTTGTTGTTCTTGTTGTTCTTGTTGTTCTTGTTGTTCTTGTTGTTCTTGTTGTTCATGTTGTTCTTGTTGTTCTTCTTGTTGTTGTTCTAGTTGTCCTTGCTGTTGTTGTTCTGGTTGTTCTTGTTGTTCCGGTTGTTCTTCTTGTTGTTGTTCTAGTTGTCCTTGCTGTTGTTGTTCTGGTTGTTCTTGTTGTTCCGGTTGTTCTTGTTGTTCTTGTTGTTCTTGTTGTTCTTGTTGTTCTTGTTGTTCTTGTTGTTCTTGTTGTTCTTGTTGTTCTTGTTGTTCTTGTTGTTCTTTGTGTTCTTGTTGTTCTTGTTGTTCTTGTTGTTCTTGTTGTTCTTGTTGTTCTTGTTGTTCTTATTGTTCTTGTTGTTCTTGTTGTTCTTGTTGTTCTTGTTGTTCTTGTTGTTCTTGTTGTTCTTGTTGTTCTTGTTGTTCTTGTTGTTCTTGTTGTTCTTGTTGTTCTTGTTGTTCTTGTTGTTCTCTGTTGTTCTTGTTGTTCATGTTGTTCTTGTTGTTCTTCTTGTTGTTGTTCTAGTTGTCCTTGCTGTTGTTGTTCTGGTTGTTCTTGTTGTTCCGGTTGTTCTTGTTGTTCTTGTTGCTCTTGTTGTTCTTGTTGTTCTTGTTGTTCTTGCTGTTCATGTTGTCTTGTTGTCCTTGTTGTTCTAGTTGTTCTTGTTGTTCTTGTTGTTCTTGTTGTTGTTGTTCTAGTTGTTCTTGTTGTTGTTGTTCTGGTTGTTCTTGTTGTTCTTGTTGTTCAGGTTGTTCATGTTGTTGTTCTTGTTGTTGTTGTTGTTCTTATCTCTGTTGTTGTTTTTATTGTTTTTCTTGCTGTTCTTGTTCTTCTTGTTCTTGTTGCTCTTGTTGTTCTTGTTGTTCTTGTTGCTCTTGTTGCTCTTGTTGATCTTGTTGTTCTTGTTGTTCTTGTCGTTCTTGTTGCTCTTGTTGCTTTTGTTGCTCTTGTTGCTGTTGTTGTTCTTGTTGTTCTGGTTGTTGATGTTCTTCTTGTTCATGTTGTTGTTGATCTTGTTGTTCTCGTTGTTCTTGTTGTTCTTGTTGTTCTTGTTGTTCTTGGTGTTCTTGTTGTTCTTGTTGTTCTAGTTGTTGTTGTTGCTGTTCTTGTTGTTGTTCTTGTTGTTCTTGTTGTTGTTCTTGTTGTTCTTGTTCTCCTTCTTGTTGTTCTTGTTGTTCTTCTTGTTGTTCTTGTTGTTCTTGTAGATCTTGTTGTTCTTGTTGTTCTTGGTGTTCTTGTTGTTCTTGTTGTTCTAGTTGTTGTTGTTGTTGTCGTTCTTGTTGTTCTTGTTGTTCTTGTTGCTCTTGTTGCTCTTGTTGCTCTTGTTGCTCTTGTTGCTCTTGTTGCTGTTGTTGCTGTTGTTGTTCTGGTTGTTGATGTTCTTGTTGTTTATGTTGTTGTTGTTCTTTTTGTTCTTGTTGTTGTTGTTGTTGTTGTTCTTGGTCTTGTTGTTCTTGTTGTTCTTGACGTTCTTGTTGTTCTTGTTGTTCTTGTTGTTCTTGTTGTTCTTGTTGTTCTTGTTGTTCTTGTTGTTCTTGTTGTTCTTGTTGTTCTTGTTGTTCTTGTTGTTCTTGTTGCTCTTGTTGCTCTTGTTGTTCTTGTTGTTCTTCTTGTTCTTCTTGTTCTTGTTGTTCTTGTTGTTGTTATTGTTGTTGTTGTTCTTGTTGTTCTTGTTGTTCTTGTTGTTCCTGTTGTTCTTGTTGTTCTTGTTGTTCTTGTTGTTCTTGTTTTTCTTGTTGTTCATGTTGCTGTTGTTCATGTTGCTGTTGTTCTTGTTGATCTTGTTGTACTTGTTCTTGTTGTTCTTGTTGATCTTGTTGTACTTGTTCTTGTTGTTCTTGTTGATCTTGTTGTACTTGTTCTTGTTGATCTTGTTGTTGTTCTTGTTGTTCTTATTGTTCTTGTTGTTCTTCTTGTTCTTGTTGCTCTCGTCGTTGTTGTTCCCGTTGTTCTTGTTCTTGTTGTTTTTGTTGTTGTTGTTCCCGTTGTTCTTGTTCTTGTTGTTGTTGTTGTTGTTCTTGTTGTCGTTGTTGTTGTTGTTGTTCTTGTTGTTCTTGTTGTTCTTGTTGTTCTTGTTGTTCTTGTTGTTCTTGTTGTTCTTGTTGTTCTTGTTGTTCTTGTTGTTCTTGTTGTTCTTGTTGTTCTTGTTGTTCTTGTTGTTCTTGTTGTTCTTGTTGTTCTTGTTGTTCTTGTTGTTCTTGTTGTTCTTGTTGTTCTTGTTGTTCTTGTTGTTCTTGTTGTTCTTGTTGTTCTTGTTGTTCTTGTTGTTCTTGTTGTTCTTGTTGTTCTTGTTGTTCTTGTTGTTCTTGTTGTTCTTGTTGTTCTTGTTGTTCTTGTTGTTCTTGTTGTTCTTGTTGTTCTTGTTGTTGTTGTTCTGGTTCTTCTTGTTGTTCCGGTTGTTCATGTTGTTGTTCTTGTTGTTGTTGTTGTTCTTATTTTTGTTGTCGTTGTTGTTGTTTTTCTTGCTGTTCTTGTTCTTGTTGTTCTTGCTGGTCATGTTGTTCTTGTTGTTCTTGTTGTTGTTGTTGTTGTTGTTGTCCTTGTTGTTCTTGTTGTTCTTGTTGTTCTTGTTGTTCTTGTTGTTCTTGTTTTTCTTGTTGTTCATGTTGCTGTTGTTCATGTTGCTGTTGTTCTTGTTGATCTTGTTGTACTTGTTCTTGTTGTTCTTGTTGATCTTGTTGTACTTGTTCTTGTTGTTCTTGTTGATCTTGTTGTACTTGTTCTTGTTGATCTTGTTGTTGTTCTTGTTGTTCTTATTGTTCTTGTTGTTCTTCTTGTTCTTGTTGCTCTCGTCGTTGTTGTTCCCGTTGTTCTTGTTCTTGTTGTTTTTGTTGTTGTTGTTCCCGTTGTTCTTGTTCTTGTTGTTGTTGTTGTTGTTCTTGTTGTCGTTGTTGTTGTTGTTGTTCTTGTTGTTCTTGTTGTTCTTGTTGTTCTTGTTGTTCTTGTTGTTCTTGTTGTTCTTGTTGTTCTTGTTGTTCTTGTTGTTCTTGTTGTTCTTGTTGTTCTTGTTGTTCTTGTTGTTCTTGTTGTTCTTGTTGTTCTTGTTGTTCTTGTTGTTCTTGTTGTTCTTGTTGTTCTTGTTGTTCTTGTTGTTCTTGTTGTTCTTGTTGTTCTTGTTGTTCTTGTTGTTCTTGTTGTTCTTGTTGTTCTTGTTGTTCTTGTTGTTCTTGTTGTTCTTGTTGTTCTTGTTGTTGTTGTTCTGGTTCTTCTTGTTGTTCCGGTTGTTCATGTTGTTGTTCTTGTTGTTGTTGTTGTTCTTATTTTTGTTGTCGTTGTTGTTGTTTTTCTTGCTGTTCTTGTTCTTGTTGTTCTTGCTGGTCATGTTGTTCTTGTTGTTCTTGTTGTTGTTGTTGTTGTTGTTGTCCTTGTTGTTCTTGTTGTTCTTGTTGTTCTTGTTGTTCTTGTTGTTCTTGTTGTTCTTGTTGTTCTTGTTGTTCTTGTTGTTCTTGTTGTTCTTGCTGTTCTTGTTGTTCTTGCTGTTCTTGTTGTTCTTGTTGTTCTTGTTGTTCTTGTTGTTCTTGTTGTTCTTGTTGTTCTTGTTGTTCTTGTTGTTCTTGTTGTCCTTGTTGTTCTTGTTGTTCTTGTTGTTCTTGTTGTTCTTGTTGTTCTTGTTGTTCTTGTTGTTCTTGTTGTTCTTGTTGTTCTTGTTGTTCTTGTTGTTCTTGTTGTTCTTGTTGTTCTTGTTGTTCTTGTTGTTCTTGTTGCTGTTCTTGTTGTTCTTGTTCTTGTTGTTCTTGTTCTTGTTGTTCTTGTTGTTCTTGTTGCTGTTCTTGTTGTTCTTGTTCTTGTTGTTCTTGTTGTTCCGGTTGTTCTTGTTGCTCTTGTTGTTCTTGTTGCTCTTGTTGTTCTTGTTGTTCTTCTTGTTCTTCTTGTTCTTGTTGTTCTTCTTGTTGTTCTTCTTGTTGTTATTGTTGTTATTGTTCTTGTTGTTCTTGTTGTTCTTGTTGTTCTTGTTGTTGTTCTTGTTGTTGTTGTCCTTGTTGTTCTTGTTGTTGTTGTCCTTGTTGTTCTTGTTGATCTTGTTGTTCTTGTTGCCCATGTTGCTCTTGTTGTTCTTGTTGTTGATCTTGTTGTTCTTGTTTTTGTTGTTCTTGATGTTGTTGTTCTTGTCGTTGCGGTTCTTGTTGTTCCTGTTGTTGTTGTTGTTCTTGTTGTTCTTGTTGTTGTTGTTCATGTGGTTCTTGTTGTTGTTGCTCTTGCTGTTCTTGTTCTTGTTGTCCTTGTTGTTCTTTCTGTTCTTGTTGTTGTTGTTGTTGTTGTTGTTGTCCTTGCCGTTCTTCTTGTTCTTGTTGTTCTTGTTGCTCTTGTTGCTCTTGTTGATCTTGTTGTTCTTTTTGTTCTTGTCGTTCTTGTTGCTCTTGTTGCTTTTGTTGCTCTTGTTGCTGTTGTTGTTCTTGTTGCTCATGTTGTTGTTGTTCTTGTTGTTCTTGTTGTTCTTGTTGTTGCTCTTGCTGTTCTTGTTGTTCTTGTTGTTCTTGTTGTTGTTATTGTTGTTGTTGTCCTTGTTGTTCTTGTTGTTAATGTTGTTCTTGTTGTTCTTCTTGTTGTTGTTCTAGTTGTCCTTGTTGTTGTTGTTCTGGTTGTTCTTGTTGTTCTTGTTGTTCTTGTTGTTCTTGTTGTTCCGGTCGTTCTTGTTGTTCTTGTTCTTGTTGCTCTTGCTGTTCATGTTGTCTTGTTGTCCTTGTTGTTCTAGTTGTTCTTGTTGTTCTTGTTGTTCTTGTTGTTCTTGTTGTTGTTGTGCTAGTTGTTCTTGTTGTTGTTGTTCTGGTTGTTCTTGTTGTTCTTCTTGCTGTTCTGGTTGTTCTTCTTGCTGTTCTGGTTGTTCTTGTTGTTCTCGTTGTTCTCGTTGTTCTCGTTGTTCTCGTTGTTCTCGTTGTTCTCGTTGTTCTTGTTGTTCTTGTTGTTCTCGTTGTGCTCGTTGTTCTTGTTGTTCTTGTTGTTCTTGTTGTTCTTGTTGTTCTTGTTGTTCTTGTTGTTCTTGTTGTTCTTGTTGTTCTTGTTGTTCTTGTTGTTCTTGTTGTTCTTGTTGTTCTTGTTGTTCTTGTTGTTCTTGTTGTTCTTGTTGTTCTTGTTGTTCTTGTTGTTCTTGTTGTTCTTGTTGTTCTTGTTGTTCTTGTTGTTCTTGTTGTTCTTGTTGTTCTTGTTGTTCTTGTTGTTCTTGTTGTTCTTATTGTTCTTGTTGTTCATGTTGTTCTTGTTGTTCTTCTTGTTGTTGTTCTAGTTGTCCTTGTTGTTGTTGTTGTTCTTGTTGTTCTTGTTGTTCTTGTTGTTCTTGTTGTACTTGTTGTTCTTGTTGTTCTTGTTGTTCTTGTTGTTCTTGTTGTTCTTGTTGTTCTTGTTGTTCTTTGTGTTCTTGTAGTTCTTGTTGTTCTTGTTGTTCTTGTTGTTCTTGTTGTTCTTGTTGTTCTTGTTGTTCTTGTTGTTCTGGTTGTTCTTGTTGTTCTTGTTGTTCTTGTTGTTCTTGTTGTTCTTGTTGTTCTTGTTGTTCTTGTTGTTCTTGTTGTTCTTGTTGTTCTTTGTGTTCTTGTTGTTCTTGTTGTTCTTGTTGTTCTTGTTGTTCTTGTTGTTCTTGTTGTTCTTATTGTTCTTGTTGTTCTTGTTGTTCTTGTTGTTCTCGTTGTTCTCGTTGTTCTCGTTGTTCTCGTTGTTCTTGTTGTTCTTGTTGTTCTCGTTGTGCTCGTTGTTCTTGTTGTTCTTGTTGTTCTTGTTGTTCTTGTTGTTCTTGTTGTTCTTGTTGTTCTTGTTGTTCTTGTTGTTCTTGTTGTTCTTGTTGTTCTTGTTGTTCTTGTTGTTCTTGTTGTTCTTGTTGTTCTTGTTGTTCTTGTTGTTCTTGTTGTTCTTGTCGTTCTTGTTGTTCTTGTTGTTCTTGTTGCTCTTGTTGCTCTTGTTGCTCTTGTTGCTCTTGTTGCTGTTGTTGCTGTTGTTGTTCTGGTTGTTGATGTTCTTGTTGTTTATGTTGTTGTTGTTCTTTTTGTTCTTGTTGTTGTTGTTGTTGTTGTTCTTGGTCTTGTTGTTCTTGTTGTTCTTGATGTTCTTGTTGTTCTTGTTGTTCTTGTTGTTCTTGTCGTTCCTGTTGTTCTTGTTGTTCTTGTTGTTCATGTTGTTCTTGTTGTTCTTGTTGTTCTTGTTGTTGTTGTTGTTCTTGTTGTTGTTCGTGTTGTTCTTGTTGTTGTTCTTGTTTTTGTTGTTCTTGTTGTTGTTGTTGTTCTTCCTGTTCTTGTTGTTCTTGTTGTTCTTGTTGTTCTTGTTGTTCTTGTTGTTCTTGTTGTTCTTGCTGTTCTTTCTGTTCATGTTGTTCTTGTTGTTCTTGTTGTTGTTGTTGTTGTCCTTGTTGTTCTTGTTGTTCTTGTTGCTCTTGTTGCTCTTGTTGCTCTTGTTGCTCTTGTTGCTGTTGTTGCTGTTGTTGTTCTGGTTGTTGATGTTCTTGTTGTTTATGTTGTTGTTGTTCTTTTTGTTCTTGTTGTTGTTGTTGTTGTTGTTCTTGGTCTTGTTGTTCTAGTTGTTCTTGATGTTCTTGTTGTTCTTGTTGTTCTTGTTGTTCTTGTCGTTCCTGTTGTTCTTGTTGTTCTTGTTGTTCATGTTGTTCTTGTTGTTCTTGTTGTTCTTGTTGTTGTTGTTGTTCTTGTTGTTGTTGTTGTTCTTATCTCTGTTGTTGTTTTTATTGTTTTTCTTGCTGTTCTTGTTCTTGTTGTTCTTGTTGTTCTTGTTGTTCTTGTTGTTCTTGTTGCTCTTGTTGCTCTTGTTGATCTTGTTGTTCTTGTTGTTCTTGTCGTTCTTGTTGCTCTTGTTGCTTTTGTTGCTCTTGTTGCTGTTGTTGTTCTTGTTGTTCTGGTTGTTGATGTTCTTCTTGTTCATGTTGTTGTTGATCTTGTTGTTCTCGTTGTTCTTGTTGTTCTTGTTGTTCTTGTTGTTCTTGTTGTTCTTGGTGTTCTTGTTGTTCTTGTTGTTCTAGTTGTTGTTGTTGCTGTTCTTGTTGTTGTTCTTGTTGTTCTTCTTGTTGTTCTTGTTGTTCTTGTTCTCCTTCTTGTTGTTCTTGTTGTTCTTCTTGTTGTTCTTGTTGTTCTTGTTGATCTTGTTGTTCTTGTTGTTCTTGGTGTTCTTGTTGTTCTTGTTGTTCTAGTTGTTGTTGTTGTTGTCGTTCTTGTTGTTCTTGTTGTTCTTGTTGCTCTTGTTGCTCTTGTTGCTCTTGTTGCTCTTGTTGCTGTTGTTGCTGTTGTTGTTCTGGTTGTTGATGTTCTTGTTGTTTATGTTGTTGTTGTTCTTTTTGTTCTTGTTGTTGTTGTTGTTGTTGTTCTTGGTCTTGTTGTTCTTGTTGTTCTTGATGTTCTTGTTGTTCTTGTTGTTCTTGTTGTTCTTGTCGTTCCTGTTGTTCTTGTTGTTCTTGTTGTTCATGTTGTTCTTGTTGTTCTTGTTGTTCTTGTTGTTGTTGTTGTTCTTGTTGTTGTTCGTGTTGTTCTTGTTGTTGTTCTTGTTTTTGTTGTTCTTGTTGTTGTTGTTGTTCTTCCTGTTCTTGTTGTTCTTGTTGTTCTTGTTGTTCTTGTTGTTCTTGTTGTTCTTGCTGTTCTTTCTGTTCATGTTGTTCTTGTTGTTCTTGTTGTTGTTGTTGTTGTCCTTGTTGTTCTTGTTGTTCTTGTTGTTCTTGTTGTTCTTGCTGTTCTTGTTGTTCTTGTTGTTCTTGTTGTTCTTGATGTTCTTGTTGTTCTTGTTGTTCTTGTTGTTCTTGTTGTTCTTGTTGTTCTTGTTGTTCTTGTTGTTCTTGTTGTTCTTGTTGTTCTTGTTGTTCTTGTTGTTCTTGTTGTTCTTCTTGCTGTTCTGATTGTTCTTGTTGTTCTTGTTATTCTTGTTGTTCTCGTTGTTCTCGTTGTTCTCGTTGTTCTCGTTGTGCTCGTTGTTCTCGTTGCTCTCGTTGATCTTGTTGTTCTCGTTGTTCTTGTTGTTCTTGTTGTTCTTGTTGTTCTTGTTGTTCTTGTTGTTCTTGTTGTTCTTGTTGTTCTTGTTGTTCTTGTTGTTCTTGTTGTTCTTGCTGTTCTTGTTGTTCTTGTTGTTGTTGCTGTTCTTGCTGTTCTTGTTGTAGTTGTTGTTTTTGTTGATCTTGTTGTTCTTGTTGTTCTTGTTGTTGTTCTTGTTGTTGTTGTTGTTCTTGCTGTTCTTGTTGTAGTTGTAGTTGTTGTCCTTGTTATTGTTGTAGTTCTTGTTGTTCTTGTTGTTCTTGTTGTTCTTGTTGTTCTTGTTGCTCTTGTTGTTTTTGTTGATCTTGTTGCTCTTGTTGTTCTTGTTGTTCTTGTTGTTCTTCTTGCTGTTCTGATTGTTCTTGTTGTTCTTGTTATTCTTGTTGTTCTCGTTGTTCTCGTTGTTCTCGTTGTTCTCGTTGTTCTCGTTGTTCTCGTTGTTCTCGTTGATCTTGTTGTTCTCGTTGTTCTTGTTGTTCTTGTTGTTCTTGTTGTTCTTGTTGTTCTTGTTGTTCTTGTTGTTCTTGTTGCTCTTGTTGTTCTTGTTGTTCTTGTTGTTCTTGTTGTTCTTGTTGTTCTTGTTGTTCTTGTTGTTCTTGTTGATCTTGTTGATCTTGTTGTTCTTGTTGTTCTTGTTGTTAATGTTGTTCTTGTTGTTCTTCTTGTTGTTGTTCTAGTTGTCCTTGTTGTTGTTGTTCTGGTTGTTCTTGTTGTTCTTGTTGTTCTTGTTGTTCCGGTTGTTCTTGTTGTTCTTGTTCTTGTTGTTCTTGCTGTTCATGTTGTCTTGTTGTCCTTGTTGTTCTAGTTGTTCTTGTTGTTCTTGTTGTTCTTGTTGTTGTTGTGCTAGTTGTTCTTGTTGTTGTTGTTCTGGTTGTTCTTGTTGTTCTTGTTGTTCCGGTTGTTCATGTTGTTGTTCTTGTTGTTGTTGTTGTTCTTATTTTTGTTGTCGTTGTTGTTGTTTTTCTTGCTGTTCTTGTTCTTGTTGTTCTTGTTGTTCTTGCTGGTCATGTTGTTCTTGTTGTTCTTGTTGTTCTTGTTGTTCTTGTTGTTCTTGTTGTTCTTGTTGTTCTTGTTGTTCTTGCTGGTCATGTAGTTCTTGTTGTTCTTGTTGTTCTTGTTGTTCTTGTTGTTCTTGTTGTTCTTGTTGTTCTTGTTGTTCTTGTTGTTCTTGTTGTTCTTGTTGTTCTTGTTGTTCTTGTTGTTCTTGTTGTTCTTGTTGTTCTTGTTGTTCTTGTTGTTCTTGTTGTTCTTGTTGTTCTTTGTGTTCTTGTTGTTCTTGTTGTTCTTGTTGTTCTTGTTGTTCTTGTTGTTCTTGTTGTTCTTATTGTTCTTGTTGTTCTTGTTGTTCTTGTTGTTCTCGTTGTTCTCGTTGTTCTCGTTGTTCTCGTTGTTCTTGTTGTTCTTGTTGTTCTCGTTGTGCTCGTTGTTCTTGTTGTTCTTGTTGTTCTTGTTGTTCTTGTTGTTCTTGTTGTTCTTGTTGTTCTTGTTGTTCTTGTTGTTCTTGTTGTTCTTGTTGTTCTTGTTGTTCTTGTTGTTCTTGTTGTTCTTGTTGTTCTTGTTGTTCTTGTTGTTCTTGTTGTTCTTGTTGTTCTTGTTGTTCTTGTCGTTCTTGTTGTTCTTGTTGTTCTTGTTGCTCTTGTTGCTCTTGTTGCTCTTGTTGCTCTTGTTGCTGTTGTTGCTGTTGTTGTTCTGGTTGTTGATGTTCTTGTTGTTTATGTTGTTGTTGTTCTTTTTGTTCTTGTTGTTGTTGTTGTTGTTGTTCTTGGTCTTGTTGTTCTTGTTGTTCTTGATGTTCTTGTTGTTCTTGTTGTTCTTGTTGTTCTTGTCGTTCCTGTTGTTCTTGTTGTTCTTGTTGTTCATGTTGTTCTTGTTGTTCTTGTTGTTCTTGTTGTTGTTGTTGTTCTTGTTGTTGTTCGTGTTGTTCTTGTTGTTGTTCTTGTTTTTGTTGTTCTTGTTGTTGTTGTTGTTCTTCCTGTTCTTGTTGTTCTTGTTGTTCTTGTTGTTCTTGTTGTTCTTGTTGTTCTTGCTGTTCTTTCTGTTCATGTTGTTCTTGTTGTTCTTGTTGTTGTTGTTGTTGTCCTTGTTGTTCTTGTTGTTCTTGTTGCTCTTGTTGCTCTTGTTGCTCTTGTTGCTCTTGTTGCTGTTGTTGCTGTTGTTGTTCTGGTTGTTGATGTTCTTGTTGTTTATGTTGTTGTTGTTCTTTTTGTTCTTGTTGTTGTTGTTGTTGTTGTTCTTGGTCTTGTTGTTCTAGTTGTTCTTGATGTTCTTGTTGTTCTTGTTGTTCTTGTTGTTCTTGTCGTTCCTGTTGTTCTTGTTGTTCTTGTTGTTCATGTTGTTCTTGTTGTTCTTGTTGTTCTTGTTGTTGTTGTTGTTCTTGTTGTTGTTGTTGTTCTTATCTCTGTTGTTGTTTTTATTGTTTTTCTTGCTGTTCTTGTTCTTGTTGTTCTTGTTGTTCTTGTTGTTCTTGTTGTTCTTGTTGCTCTTGTTGCTCTTGTTGATCTTGTTGTTCTTGTTGTTCTTGTCGTTCTTGTTGCTCTTGTTGCTTTTGTTGCTCTTGTTGCTGTTGTTGTTCTTGTTGTTCTGGTTGTTGATGTTCTTCTTGTTCATGTTGTTGTTGATCTTGTTGTTCTCGTTGTTCTTGTTGTTCTTGTTGTTCTTGTTGTTCTTGTTGTTCTTGGTGTTCTTGTTGTTCTTGTTGTTCTAGTTGTTGTTGTTGCTGTTCTTGTTGTTGTTCTTGTTGTTCTTCTTGTTGTTCTTGTTGTTCTTGTTCTCCTTCTTGTTGTTCTTGTTGTTCTTCTTGTTGTTCTTGTTGTTCTTGTTGATCTTGTTGTTCTTGTTGTTCTTGGTGTTCTTGTTGTTCTTGTTGTTCTAGTTGTTGTTGTTGTTGTCGTTCTTGTTGTTCTTGTTGTTCTTGTTGCTCTTGTTGCTCTTGTTGCTCTTGTTGCTCTTGTTGCTGTTGTTGCTGTTGTTGTTCTGGTTGTTGATGTTCTTGTTGTTTATGTTGTTGTTGTTCTTTTTGTTCTTGTTGTTGTTGTTGTTGTTGTTCTTGGTCTTGTTGTTCTTGTTGTTCTTGATGTTCTTGTTGTTCTTGTTGTTCTTGTTGTTCTTGTCGTTCCTGTTGTTCTTGTTGTTCTTGTTGTTCATGTTGTTCTTGTTGTTCTTGTTGTTCTTGTTGTTGTTGTTGTTCTTGTTGTTGTTCGTGTTGTTCTTGTTGTTGTTCTTGTTTTTGTTGTTCTTGTTGTTGTTGTTGTTCTTCCTGTTCTTGTTGTTCTTGTTGTTCTTGTTGTTCTTGTTGTTCTTGTTGTTCTTGCTGTTCTTTCTGTTCATGTTGTTCTTGTTGTTCTTGTTGTTGTTGTTGTTGTCCTTGTTGTTCTTGTTGTTCTTGTTGTTCTTGTTGTTCTTGCTGTTCTTGTTGTTCTTGTTGTTCTTGTTGTTCTTGATGTTCTTGTTGTTCTTGTTGTTCTTGTTGTTCTTGTTGTTCTTGTTGTTCTTGTTGTTCTTGTTGTTCTTGTTGTTCTTGTTGTTCTTGTTGTTCTTCTTGCTGTTCTGATTGTTCTTGTTGTTCTTGTTATTCTTGTTGTTCTCGTTGTTCTCGTTGTTCTCGTTGTTCTCGTTGTGCTCGTTGTTCTCGTTGCTCTCGTTGATCTTGTTGTTCTCGTTGTTCTTGTTGTTCTTGTTGTTCTTGTTGTTCTTGTTGTTCCTGTTGTTCTTGTTGTTCTTGTTGTTCTTGTTGTTCTTGTTGTTCTTGTTGTTCTTGCTGTTCTTGTTGTTCTTGTTGTTGTTGCTGTTCTTGCTGTTCTTGTTGTAGTTGTTGTTTTTGTTGATCTTGTTGTTCTTGTTGTTCTTGTTGTTGTTCTTGTTGTTGTTGTTGTTCTTGCTGTTCTTGTTGTAGTTGTAGTTGTTGTCCTTGTTATTGTTGTAGTTCTTGTTGTTCTTGTTGTTCTTGTTGTTCTTGTTGTTCTTGTTGCTCTTGTTGTTTTTGTTGATCTTGTTGCTCTTGTTGTTCTTGTTGTTCTTGTTGTTCTTCTTGCTGTTCTGATTGTTCTTGTTGTTCTTGTTATTCTTGTTGTTCTCGTTGTTCTCGTTGTTCTCGTTGTTCTCGTTGTTCTCGTTGTTCTCGTTGTTCTCGTTGATCTTGTTGTTCTCGTTGTTCTTGTTGTTCTTGTTGTTCTTGTTGTTCTTGTTGTTCTTGTTGTTCTTGTTGTTCTTGTTGCTCTTGTTGTTCTTGTTGTTCTTGTTGTTCTTGTTGTTCTTGTTGTTCTTGTTGTTCTTGTTGTTCTTGTTGATCTTGTTGATCTTGTTGTTCTTGTTGTTCTTGTTGTTAATGTTGTTCTTGTTGTTCTTCTTGTTGTTGTTCTAGTTGTCCTTGTTGTTGTTGTTCCGGTTGTTCTTGTTGTTCTTGTTGTTCTTGTTGTTCCGGTTGTTCTTGTTGTTCTTGTTCTTGTTGTTCTTGCTGTTCATGTTGTCTTGTTGTCCTTGTTGTTCTAGTTGTTCTTGTTGTTCTTGTTGTTCTTGTTGTTGTTGTGCTAGTTGTTCTTGTTGTTGTTGTTCTGGTTGTTCTTGTTGTTCTTGTTGTTCCGGTTGTTCATGTTGTTGTTCTTGTTGTTGTTGTTGTTCTTATTTTTGTTGTCGTTGTTGTTGTTTTTCTTGCTGTTCTTGTTCTTGTTGTTCTTGTTGTTCTTGCTGGTCATGTTGTTCTTGTTGTTCTTGTTGTTCTTGTTGTTCTTGTTGTTCTTGTTGTTCTTGTTGTTCTTGTTGTTCTTGCTGGTCATGTTGTTCTTGTTGTTCTTGTTGTTCTTGTTGTTCTTGTTGTTCTTGTTGTTCTTGTTGTTCTTGTTGTTCTTGTTGTTCTTGTTGTTCTTGTTGCTCTTGTTGTTCTTGTTGTTCTTCTTGTTCTTCTTGTTCTTCTTGTTCTTCTTGTTCTTGTTGTTGTTATTGTTGTTGTTGTTCTTGTTGATCTTGTTGTTCTTGTTGTTCTTGTTGTTCTTGTTGTTCTTGTTGTTCTTGTTTTTCTTGTTGTTCATGTTGCTGCTGTTCTTGTTGATCTTGTTGTACTTGTTCTTGATGTTCTTGTTGATCTTGTTGTACTTGTTCTTGTTGATCTTGTTGTTGTTCCTATTGTTCTTGTTGTTCTTGTTGTTCTTATTGTTCTTGTTGTTCATGTTGTTCTTGTTGTTCTTCTTGTTGTTGTTCTAGTTGTCCTTGTTGTTGTTGTTCTCGTTGTTCTCGTTGTTCTCGTTGTTCTCGTTGTTCTCGTTGCTCTTGTTGCTCTTGTTGCTCTTGTTGCTCTTGTTGCTCTTGTTGCTCTTGTTGCTCTTGTTGCTGTTGTTGTTCTTGTTGTTCTGGTTGTTGATGTTCTTGTTGTTCATGTTGTTGTTGTTCTTGATGT
>NW_027476114.1:1017500-1122500 GCF_051020955.1 Megalopta genalis
TTGTTCTTGTTGTTCTTGTTGATCTTGTTGTACTTGTTCTTGTTGATCTTGTTGTTGTTCTTGTTGTTCTTGTTGTTCTTGTTGTTCTTGTTGTTCTTGTTGTTCTTGTTGTTCTTGTTGTTCTTGTTGTTCATGTTGTTCTTGTTGTTCTTGTTGTTCTTGTTGTTCTTGTTGTTCTTGTTGTTCTTGTTTTTCTTGATGTTCTTGTTGCTCTTGTTGTTCTTGTTGTTCTTGTTTTTCTTGTAGTTCATGTTGCTGTTGTTCTTGTTGATCTTGTTGTACTTGTTCTTGTTGTTCTTGTTGATCTTGTTGTACTTGTTCTTGTTGATCTTGATGTTGTTCTTGTTGTTCTTGTTGTTCTTGTTGTTCTCGTTGTTCTTATTGTTCTTGTTGTTCTTGTTGTTCTTGTTGCTCTCGTCGTTGTTGTTCCCGTTGTTCTTGTTCTTGTTGTTCTTGTTGTTGTTGTTCTTGTTCTTGTTGTTGTTGTTGTTGTTGTTCTTGTCGTTCTTGTTGTTCTTGTTGTTCTTGTTGTTCTTGTTGTTCTTGTTGTCGATGTTGTTCTTGTTGTTCTTGTTGTTCTTGTTGTTCTTGTTGTTCTTGTTGTTCTTGTTGTTCTTGTTGTTCTTGTTGTTCTTGTTGTTCTTGTTGTTCTTGTTGTTCTTGTTGTTCTTGTTGTTCTTGTTGTTCTTGTTGTTCTTGTTGTTCTTGTTGTTCTTGTTGTTCTTGTTGTTCTTGTTGTTCTTGTTGTTCTTCTTGTTCTTGTTGTTCTTCTTGTTCTTGTTGTTCTTGTTGTTCTTGTTGTTCTTGTTGTTGTTGTTCTATTTGTTCTTGTTGTTGTTGTTCTGGTTGTTCTTGTTGTTGTTGTTGTTGTTGTTCTTGTTGTTGTTCTTGTTGTTCTCGTTGTTCTTGTTGTTCTTGTTGATCTTGTTGTACTTGTTCTTGTTGATCTTGATGTTGCTCTTGTTGCTCTTGTTGCTCTTGTTGCTGTTGTTGTTCTTGTTGTTCTGGTTGTTGATGTTCTTGTTGTTCATGTTGTTGTTGTTCTTGATGTTCTTGTTGTTCTTGTTGTTCTTGTTGTTCTTGGTGTTCTTGTTGTTCTTGTTGTTCTAGTTGTTGTTGTTGTTGTTGTTGTTGTTCTTGTTGTTGTTCTCGTTGTTCTCGTTGTTCTCGTTGTTCTTGTTGTTCTTTTTGTTCTTGTTGTTCTTGTTGTTCTTGTTGTCCTTGTTGTTGTTGTTGCTGTTGTTGTCCTTGTTGTTCATATTGCTGTTGTTCTTGTTGATCTTGTTGTACTTGTTCTTGTTGTTCTTGTTGATCTTGTTGTACTTGTTGTTCTTGTTGTTCTTGTTGTTCTTGTTGTTGTTGTTCTTGTTCTTGTTGTTGTTGTTGTTGTTGTTCTTGTCGTTCTTGTTGTTCTTGTTGTTCTTGTTGTTCTTGTTGTTCTTGTTGTCGATGTTGTTCTTGTTGTTCTTGTTGTTCTTGTTGTTCTTGTTGTTCTTGTTGTTCTTGTTGTTCTTGTTGTTCTTGTTGTTCTTGTTGTTCTTGTTGTTCTTGTTGTTCTTGTTGTTCTTGTTGTTCTTGTTGTTCTTGTTGTTCTTGTTGTTCTTGTTGTTCTTGTTGTTCTTGTTGTTCTTGTTGTTCTTGTTGTTTTTGCTGTTCATGTTGTTCTTGTTGTTCTTCTTGTTGTTGTTCTAGTTGTCCTTGTTGTTGTTGTTGTCCTTGTTGTTCTTGTTGTTGTTGTCCTTGTTGTTCTTGTTGTGCTTGTTGTTCTTGTTGATCTTGTTGTTCTTGTTGCTCTTGTTCCTCTTGTTGTTCTTGTTGCTCTTGTTGTTCTTGTTGCTCTTGTTGTTCTTGTTGTTGTTCTTGTTGTTCTTGTTTTTGTTGTTCTTGTTGTTGTTGTTCTTGTCGTTGTGGTTCTTGTTGTTCCTGTTGTTGTTGTTGTTCTTGTTGTAGTTGTAGTTGTTGTCCTTGTTATTGTTGTAGTTCTTGTTGTTCTTGTTGTTCTTGTTGTTCTTGTTGTTCTTGTTGTTCTTGTTGTTCTTGTTGTGATGTTGTTCTTGTTGTTCTTGTTGTTCTTGTTGTTCTTGTTGTTCTTGTTGTTCTTGTTGTTCTTGTTGTTCTTGTTGTTCTTGTTGTTCTTGTTGTTTTTGTTGATCTTGTTGTTCTTGTTGTTCTTGTTGTTCTTGTTGTTCTTCTTGCTGTTCTGGTTGTTCTTCTTGCTGTTCTGGTTGTTCTTGTTGTTCTCGTTGTTCTCGTTGTTCTCGTTGTTCTCGTTGTTCTTGTTGTTCTTGTTGTTCTCGTTGTTCTTGTTGTTCTCGTTGTTCTTGTTGTTCTTGTTGTTCTTGTTGTTCTTGTTGTTCTTGTTGTTCTTGTTGTTCTTGTTGCTCTTGTTGTTCTTGTTGTTCTTGTTGTTCTTGTTGTTCTTGTTGATCTTGTTGATCTTGTTGTTCTTGTTGTTTTTGCTGTTCATGTTGTTCTTGTTGTTCTTCTTGTTGTTGTTCTAGTTGTCCTTGTTGTTGTTGCTGTCCTTGTTGTTCTTGTTGTTGTTGTCCTTGTTGTTCTTGTTGTGCTTGTTGTTCTTGTTGATCTTGTTGTTCTTGTTGCTCTTGTTGCTCTTGTTGTTCTTGTTGCTCTTGTTGTTCTTGTTGCTCTTGTTGTTCTTGTTGTTGTTCTTGTTGTTCTTGTTTTTGTTGTTCTTGTTGTTGTTGTTCTTGTCGTTGTGGTTCTTGTTGTTCCTGTTGTTGTTGTTGTTCTTGTTGTTAGTTGTAGTTGTTGTCCTTGTTATTGTTGTAGTTCTTGTTGTTCTTGTTGTTCTTGTTGTTCTTGTTGTTCTTGTTGTTCTTGTTGTTCTTGTTGTTCTTGTTGTTCTTGTTGTTCTTGTTGATCTTGTTGTTCTTGTTGTTCTTGTTGTTCTTGTTGTTCTTGTTGTTCTTGTTGTTCTTCTTGCTGTTCTGGTTGTTCTTCTTGCTGTTCTGGTTGTTCTTGTTGTTCTCGTTGTTCTCGTTGTTCTCGTTGTTCTCGTTGTTCTCGTTGTTCTTGTTGTTCTAGTTGTCCTTGTTGTTGTTGTTCTCGTTGTTCTCGTTGTTCTCGTTGTTCTCGTTGTTCTTGTTGTTCTTGTTGTTCTTGTTGTTCTTGTTGTTCTTGTTGTTCTTGTTGTTCTTGTTGTTCTTGTTGTTCTTGTTGTTCTTGTTGTTCTTGTTGTTCTTGTTGTTCTTGTTGTTCTTGTTGTTCTTGTTGTTCTTGTTGTTCGTGTTGTTCTTGTTGTTCTTGTTGTTGTTGTTCTAGTTGTTCTTGTTGTTGTTGTTCTGGTTGTTCTTGTTGTTCTTGTTGTTCCGGTTGTTCATGTTGTTGTTCTTCTTGTTGTTGTTGTTCTTATTTCTGTTGTTGTTTTTATTGTTTTTCTTCCTGTTCTTGTTCTTGTTGTTCTTGTTGTTCTTGTTGTTCTGGTTGTTGATGTTCTTCTTGTTCATGTTGTTGTTGATCCTGTTGTTCTTGTTGTTCTTGTTGTTCTTGTTGTTCTTGGTGTTCTTGTTGTTCTTGTTGTTCTAGTTGTTGTTGTTGTTGTTCTTGTTGTTGTTCTTGTTGTTCTTGTTGTTCTTGTTCTCCTTCTTGTTGTTCTTGTTGTTCTTCTTGTTGTTCTTGTTGTTCTTGTTGATCTTGTTGTTCTTGTTGTTCTTGGTGTTCTTGTTCTTCTTGTTGTTCTAGTTGTTGTTGTTGTTGTTGTTCTTGTTGTTCTTGTTGTTCTTGTTGCTCTTGTTGCTCTTGTTGCTCTTGTTGCTCTTGTTGCTGTTGTTGCTGCTGTTGTTCTGGTTGTTGATGTTCTTGTTGTCTATGTTGTTGTTGTTCTTTTTGTTGTTCGTGTTGTTCTTGTTGTTGTTCTTGTTTTTGTTGTTCTTGTTGTTGTTGTTCTTCCTGTTCTTGTTCTTGTTGTTCTTGTTGTTCTTGTTGTTCTTGTTGTTCTTGCTGTTCTTTCTGTTCATGTTGTTCTTGTTGTTCTTGTTGTTGTTGTTGTTGTCCTTGTTGTTCTTGTTGTTCTTGTTGTTCTTGTTGTTCTTGTTGTTCTTGTTGTTCTTGTTGTTCTTGTTGTTCTTGTTGTTCTTGTTGTTCTTGTTGTTCTTGTTGTTCTTGTTGTTCTTGTTGTTCTTGTTGTTCTTGTTGTTCTTGTTGTTCTTGTTGTTCTTGTTGTTCTTGTTGTTCTTGTTGTTCTTGTTGTTCTTGCTGTTCTTGTTGTTCTTGTTGTTGTTGCTGTTCTTGCTGTTCTTGTTGTAGTTGTTGTTGTTCTTGTTGTTGTTCTTGTTGTTGTTGTTGTTCTTGCTGTTCTTGTTGTAGTTGTAGTTGTTGTCCTTGTTATTGTTGTAGTACTTGTTGTTCTTGTTGTTCTTGTTGTTCTTGTTGTTCTTGTTGTTCTTGTTGCTCTTGTTGTTTTTGTTGATCTTGTTGCTCTTGTTGTTCTTGTTGTTCTTGTTGATCTTCTTCCTGTTCTGATTGTTCTTGTTGTTCTTGTTATTCTTGTTGTTCTCGTTGTTCTCGTTGTTCTCGTTGTTCTCGTTGCTCTCGTTGATCTTGTTGTTCTTGTTGTTCTTGTTGTTCTTGTTGTTCTTGTTGTTCTTGTTGTTCTTGTTGTTCTTGTTGTTCTTATTGTTCTTGTTGTTCTTGTTGCTCTTGTTGTTCTTGTTGTTCTTGTTGTTCTTGTTGTTCTTGTTGTTCTTGTTGATCTTGTTGTTCTTGTTGTTCTTGTTGTTAATGTTGTTCTTGTTGTTCTTCTTGTTGTTGTTCTAGTTGTCCTTGTTGTTGTTGTTCTGGTTGTTCTTGTTGTTCTTGTTGTTCCGGTTGTTCTTGTTGTTCTTGTTCTTGTTGTTCTTGCTGTTCATGTTGTCTTGTTGTCCTTGTTGTTCTACTTGTTCTTGTTGTTCTTGTTGTTCTTGTTGTTCTTGTTGTTGTTGTGCTAGTTGTTCTTGTTGTTGTTGTTCTGGTTGTTCTTGTTGTTCCGGTTGTTCATGTTGTTGTTCTTGTTGTTGTTGTTCTTATTTTTGTTGTCGTTGTTGTTGTTTTTCTTGCTGTTCTTGTTCTTGTTGTTCTTGTTGTTCTTGCTGGTCATGTTGTTCTTGTTGTTCTTGTTGTTCTTGTTGTTCTTGTTGTTCTTGTTGTTCTTGTAGTTCTTGTTGTTCTTCTTGTTGTTGTTCTAGTTGTCCTTGTTGTTGTTGTTCTTGTTGTTCTTGTTGTTCTTGTTGTTCTTGTTGTTCTTGTTGTTCTTGTTGTTCATGTTGTTCTTGTTGTTCTTCTTGTTGTTGTTCTAGTTGTCCTTGTTGTTGTTGTTCTGGTTGTTCTTGTTGTTCCGGTTGTTCTTGTTGTTCTTGTTGTTCTTGCTGTTCATGTTGTCTTGTGGTCCTTGTTGTTCTAGTTGTTCTTGTTGTTCTTGTTGTTCTTGTTGTTCTTGTTGTTCTTGTTGTTCTTGTTGTTCTTGTTGTTCTTGTTGTTCTTGTTGTTCTTGTTGTTCTTGTTGTTCTTGTTGTTCTTGTTGTTCTTGTTGTTCTTGTTGATCTTGTTGTTCTTGTTGTTCTTGTTGTTCTTGTTGTTCTTGTTGTTCTTGTTGTTCTTGCTGTTCTTGTTGTTCTTGTTGTTGTTGCTGTTCTTGCTGTTCTTGTTGTAGTTGTTGTTGTTCTTGTTGTTGTCCTTGTTATTGCTGTAGTTCTTGTTGTTCTTGTTGTTCTTGTTGTTCTTGTTGTTCTTGTTGTTCTTGTTGTTCTTGTTGTTCTTGTTGTTCTTGTTGTTCTTGTTGTTCTTGTTGTTCCTGTTGTTCTTGTTGTTCTTGTTGTTCTTGTTGTTCTTGTTGTTCTTGTTGTTCGTGCTGTTCTTGTTGTTTTTGTTGATCTTGTTGTTCTTGTTGTTCTTGTTGTTCTTGTTGTTCTTGTTGTTCTTGTTGTTCTTCTAGTTGTTGTTCTAGTTGTCCTTGTTGTTGTTGTTCTCGTTGTTCTCGTTGTTCTCGTTGTTCTCGTTGTTCTCGTTGTTCTCATTGTTCTTGTTGTTCTTGTTGTTCTTGTTGTTCTTGTTGTTCTTGTTGTTCTTGTTGTTCTTGTTGTTCTTGTTGTTCTTGTTGTTCTTGTTGTTCTTGTTGTTCTTGTTGTTCTTGTTGTTCTTGTTGTTCTTGTTGTTCTTGTTGTTCTTGTTGTTCTTGTTGTTCTTGTTGTTCTTGTTGTTCTTGTTGTTCTTGTTGTTCTTGTTGTTCTTGTTGTTCTTGTTGTTCTTGTTGTTCTTGTTGTTCTTGTTGTTCTTGTTGTTCTTGTTGTTCTTGTTGTTCTTGTTGTTCTTGTTGTTCTTGTTGTTCTTGTTGTTCTTGTTGTTCTTGTTGTTCTTGTTGTTCTTGTTGTTCTTGTTGTTCTTGTTGTTCTTATTGTTCTTGTTGTTCTTGTTGTTCTTGTTGTTCTTCTTGTTGTTGTTCTAGTTGTCCTTGTTGTTGTTGTTCTCGTTGTTCTCGTTGTTCTCGTTGTTCTCGTTGTTCTCGTTGCTCTTGTTGCTCTTGTTGCTCTTGTTGCTCTTGTTGCTCTTGTTGCTCTTGTTGCAGTTGTTGTTCTTGTTGTTCTGGTTGTTGATGTTCTTGTTGTTCATGTTGTTGTTGTTCTTGATGTTCTTGTTGTTCTTGTTGTTCTTGTTGTTCTTGGTGTTATTGTTGCTCTTGTTGTTCTAGTTGTTGTTGTTGTTGTTGTTGTTGTTCTTGTTGTTGTTCTCGTTGTTTTCGTTGTTCTCGTTGTTCTTGTTGTTCTTTTTGTTCTTGTTGTTCTTGTTGTTCTTGTTGTCCTTGTTGTTGTTGTTGCTGTTGTTGTTCTTGTTGTTCATGTTGTTGTTGTTCTGGTTGATGTTGTTGTTCTTGTTCTTGTTTTTCTTGTTGTTCTTGTTGTTCATGTTGTTGTGGTTCTGGTAGATGTTGTTGTTCTTGTTCTTGTTGTTCTTGTTGCTCATGTTGTTCTTGTCGTTCTTGTTGTTCTTGCTGTTGTTGTTCCTGTTGTTCTTGCTGTTGTTGTTGTTGTTGTTCTTGCAGTTCTTGTTGTTCTTGTTGTTCTTGTTGTTCTTGTTGTTCTTGTTGTTCTTGTTGTTCTTGTTGTTCTTGTTGTTGTTGTTGTTCTTGTTGTTGTTCGTGTTGTTCTTGTTGTTGTTCTTGTTTTTGTTGTTCTTGTTGTTGTTGTTGTTCTTCCTGTTCTTGTTCTTGTTGTTGTTGTTGTTCTTGTTGTTCTTGTTGTCCTTGCTGTTCTTTCTGTTCATGTTGTTCTTGTTGTTCTTGTTGTTGTTGTTGTCCTTGTTGTTCTTGTTGTTCTTGTTGTTCTTGTTGTTCTTGTTGTTCTTGTTGTTCTTGTTGTTCTTGTTGTTCTTGTTGCTCTTGTTGTTCTTGTTGTTCTTGTTGTTCTTGTTGTTCTTGTTGTTCTTGTTGTTCTTGTTGTTCTTGTTGTTCTTGTTGTTCTTGTTGTTCTTGTTGTTCTTGTTGTTCTTGTTGTTCTTGTTGTTGTTGTTGTTGTTGTTCTTGTTTTTGTTGTTCTTGTTGTTGTTGTTGTTGTTGTTGTTGTTGTTCTTGCTGTTCTTGTTCTTGTTGCTCTTGTTGTTCTTGATATTCTTGTTGTTGTTGTTCTTGTTGCTCTTGTTGTTCTTGATGTTCTTGTTGTTGTTGTTGTTGTTCTTGTTCTTGTTGTTCTTGTTGCTCATGTTGTTCTTGTTGTTCTTGTTGTTCTTGCTGTTGTTGTTCCTGTTGTTCTTGTTGTTGTTGTTGTTGTTGTTCTTGCTGTTCTTGTTGTTGTTCTTGTTGCTCTTGTTGTTCTTGTTGTTCTTGTTGTTCTTGTTGTTCTTGTTGTTCTTGTTGTTCTTGTTGTTCTTGTTGTTGTTGTTGTTCTTGTTGTTGTTCGTGTTGTTCTTGTTGTTGTTCTTGTTTTTGTTGTTCTTGTTGTTGTTGTTGTTCTTCCTGATCGTGTTCTTGTTGTTCTTGTTGTTGTTGTTCTTGTCGTTGTGGTTCTTGTTGTTCCTGTTGTTGTTGTTGTTCTTGTTGTTCTTGTTGTTGTTGTTCATGTGGTTCTTGTTGTTGTTCCTCTTGCTGTTCTTGTTCTTGTTGACCTTGTTGTTCTTTCTGTTCTTGTTGTTCCTGTTGTTGTTGTTGTTCTTGCTGTTCTTGTTGTAGTTGTTGTTTTTGTTTATCTTGTTGTTCTTGTTGTTCTTGTTGTTGTTCTTGTTGTTGTTGTTGTTCTTGCTGTTCTTGTTGTAGTTGTAGTTGTTATCCTTGTTATTGTTGTAGTTCTTGTTGTTCTTGTTGTTCTTGTTGTTCTTGTTGTTCTTGTTGTTCTTGTTGTTCTTGTTGTTCTTGTTGTTCTTGTTGTTCTTGTTGTTCTTGTTGTTCTTGTTGTTCTTGTTGTTCTTGTTGTTCTTGTTGTTCTTGTTGTTCTTGTTGTTCTTGTTGTTCTTGTTGTTCTTGTTGTTCTTGTTGTTCTTGTTGTTCTTGTTGTTCTTGTTGTTCTTGTTGTTCTTGTTGTTCTTGTTGTTCTTGTTGTTCTTGTTGTTCTTGTTGTTCTTGTTGTTCTTGTTGTTCTTGTTGTTCTTGTTGTTCTTGTTGTTCTTGTTGTTCTTGTTGTTCTTGTTGTTCTTGTTGTTCTTGTTGTTCTTGTTGTTCTTGTTGTTCTTGTTGTTCTTGTTGTTCTTGTTGTTCTTGTTGTTCTTGTTGTTCTTGTTGTTCTTGTTGTTCTTGTTGTTCTTGTTGTTCTTGTTGTTCTTGTTGTTCTTGGTGTTATTGTTGCTCTTGTTGTTCTAGTTGTTGTTGTTGTTGTTGTTGTTGTTCTTGTTGTTGTTCTCGTTGTTTTCGTTGTTCTCGTTGTTCTTGTTGTTCTTTTTGTTCTTGTTGTTCTTGTTGTTCTTGTTGTCCTTGTTGTTGTTGTTGCTGTTGTTGTTCTTGTTGTTCATGTTGTTGTTGTTCTGGTTGATGTTGTTGTTCTTGTTCTTGTTTTTCTTGTTTTTCTTGTCGTTCATGTTGTTGTGGTTCTGGTAGATGTTGTTGTTCTTGTTCTTGTTGTTCTTGTTGCTCATGTTGTTCTTGTCGTTCTTGTTGTTCTTGCTGTTGTTGTTCCTGTTGTTCTTGCTGTTGTTGTTGTTGTTGTTCTTGCAGTTCTTGTTGTTCTTGTTGTTCTTGTTGTTCTTGTTGTTCTTGTTGTTCTTGTTGTTCTTGTTGTTCTTGTTGTTGTTGTTGTTCTTGTTGTTGTTCGTGTTGTTCTTGTTGTTGTTCTTGTTTTTGTTGTTCTTGTTGTTGTTGTTGTTCTTCCTGTTCTTGTTCTTGTTGTTGTTGTTGTTCTTGTTGTTCTTGTTGTTCTTGCTGTTCTTTCTGTTCATGTTGTTCTTGTTGTTCTTGTTGTTGTTGTTGTCCTTGTTGTTCTTGTTGTTCTTGTTGTTCTTGTTGTTCTTGTTGTTCTTGTTGTTCTTGTTGTTCTTGTTGCTCTTGTTGTTCTTGTTGTTCTTGTTGTTCTTGTTGTTCTTGTTGTTCTTGTTGTTCTTGTTGTTCTTGTTGTTCTTGTTGTTCTTGTTGTTCTTGTTGTTCTTGTTGTTCTTGTTGTTCTTGTTGTTCTTGTTGTTCTTGTTGTTGTTGTTCTTGTTTTTGTTGTTCTTGTTGTTGTTGTTGTTGTTGTTGTTGTTGTTCTTGCTGTTCTTGTTCTTGTTGCTCTTGTTGTTCTTGATATTCTTGTTGTTGTTGTTCTTGTTGCTCTTGTTGTTCTTGATGTTCTTGTTGCTGTTGTTGTTGTTGTTCTTGTTCTTGTTGTTCTTGTTGCTCATGTTGTTCTTGTTGTTCTTGTTGTTCTTGCTGTTGTTGTTCCTGTTGTTCTTGTTGTTGTTGTTGTTGTTGTTCTTGCTGTTCTTGTTGTTGTTCTTGTTGCTCTTGTTGTTCTTGTTGTTCTTGTTGTTCTTGTTGTTCTTGTTGTTCTTGTTGTTCTTGTTGTTCTTGTTGTTCTTGTTGTTGTTGTTGTTCTTGTTGTTGTTCGTGTTGTTCTTGTTGTTGTTCTTGTTTTTGTTGTTCTTGTTGTTGTTGTTGTTCTTCCTGATCTTGTTCTTGTTGTTCTTGTTGTTCTTGTTGTTCTTGTTGTTCTTGTTGTTGTTGTTCTTGTCGTTGTGGTTCTTGTTGTTCCTGTTGTTGTTGTTGTTCTTGTCGTTCTTGTTGTTGTTGTTCATGTGGTTCTTGTTGTTGTTCCTCTTGCTGTTCTTGTTCTTGTTGACCTTGTTGTTCTTTCTGTTCTTGTTGTTCCTGTTGTTGTTGTTGTTCTTGCTGTTCTTGTTGTAGTTGTTGTTTTTGTTTATCTTGTTGTTCTTGTTGTTCTTGTTGTTGTTCTTGTTGTTGTTGTTGTTCTTGCTGTTCTTGTTGTAGTTGTAGTTGTTATCCTTGTTATTGTTGTAGTTCTTGTTGTTCTTGTTGTTCTTGTTGTTCTTGTTGTTCTTGTTGTTCTTGTTGTTCTTGTTGTTCTTGTTGTTCTTGTTGTTCTTGTTGTTCTTGTTGTTCTTGTTGTTCTTGTTGTTCTTGTTGTTCTTGTTGTTCTTGTTGTTCTTGTTGTTCTTGTTGTTCTTGTTGTTCTTGTTGTTGATGTTCTTGTTGTTCTTGTTGTTCTTGTTGTTCTTGTTGTTCTTGTTGTTCTTGTTGTTCTTGTTGTTCTTGTTGTTCTTGTTGTTCTTGTTGTTCTTGTTGTTCTTGTTGTTCTTGTTGTTCTTGTTGTTCTTGTTGTTCTTGTTGTTCTTGTTGTTCTTGTTGTTCTTGTTGTTCTTGTTGTTCTTGTTGTTCTTGTTGTTCTTGTTGTTCTTGTTGTTCTTGTTGTTCTTGTTGTTCTTGTTGTTCTTGTTGTTCTTGTTGTTCTTGTTGTTCTTGTTGTTCTTGTTGTTCTTGTTGTTCTTGTTGTTCTTGTTGTTCTTGTTGTTCTTGTTGTTCTTGTTGTTCTTGTTGTTCTTGTTGTTCTTGTTGTTCTTGTTGTTCTTGTTGTTCTTGTTGTTCTTGTTGTTCTTGTTGTTCTTGTTGTTCTTGTTGTTCTTGTTGTTCTTGTTGTTCTTGTTGTTCTTGTTGTTCTTGTTGTTCTTGTTGTTCTTGTTGTTCTTGTTGTTCTTGTTGTTCTTGTTGTTCTTGTTGTTCTTGTTGTTCTTGTTTTTCTTGTTGTTCATGTTGCTGTTGTTCTTGTTGATCTTGTTGTACTTGTTCTTGTTGTTCTTGTTGATCTTGTTGTTGTTCTTGTTGTTCTTGTTGTTCTTGTTGTTCTTGTTGTTCTTGTTGTTCTTGTTGTTGTGTTCCCGTTGTTCTTGATCTTCTTGTTGTTGTTCTTGTTGTCGTTGTTGTTGTTGTTGTTGTTCTTGTTGTTCTTGTTGTTCTTGTTGTTCTTGTTGTTCTTGTTGTTCTTGTTGTTCTTGTTGTTCTTGTTGTGCTTGTTGTTCTTGTTGTTCTTGTTGTTCTTGTTGTTCTTGTTGTTCTTGTTGTTCTTGTTGTTCTTCGTGTTGTTCTTGTTGTTGTTCTTGTTTTTGTTGTTCTTGTTGTTGTTGTTGTTCTTCCTGTTCTTGTTCTTGTTGTTGTTGTTGTTCTTGTTGTTCTTGCCGTTCTTTCTGTTCATGTTGTTCTTGTTCATGTGGTTCTTGTTGTTGTTGCTCTTGCTGTTCTTGTTCTTGTTGTCCTTGTTGTTCTTTCTGTTCTTGTTGTTCTTGTTGATGTTGTTGTTCTTGCTGTTCTTGTTGTAGTTGTTGTTGTTGTCCTTATTATTGTTGTAGTTCTTGTTGTTCTTGTTGTTCTTGTTGTTTTTGTTGATCTTGTTGTTCTTGTTGTTCTTGTTGTTCTTGTTGTTCTTCTTGCTGTTCTGGTTGTCCTTGTGGTTATTGTGATTCTTGTTGTTCTCGTTGTTCTCGTTGTTCTCGTTGTTCTTGTTGTTCTTGTTGTTCTTGTTGTTCTTGTTGTTCTTGTTGTTCTTGTTGTTCTTGTTGTTCTTGTTGTTCTTGTTGCTCTTGTTGTTCTTGTTGTTCTTGTTGTTCTTGTTGTTGTTGTTCTAGTTGTCCTTGTTGTTGTTGTTCTGGTTGTTCTTGTTGTTCTTGTTGTTCCGGTTGTTCTTGTTGCTCTTTTTCTTGTTGTTCTTGTTGTTCTTGCTGTTCATGTTGTCTTGTTGTCCTTGTTGTTCTAGTTCTTCTTGTTGTTCTTGTTGTTCTTATTGTTGTTGTTCTAGTTGTTCTTGTTGTTGTTGTTCTGGTTGTTCTTGTTGTTCTTGTTGTTCTTGTTGTTCTCGTTGTTCTCGTTGTTCTCGTTGTTCTCGTTGTTCTCGTTGTTCTCGTTGTTCTCGTTGTTCTCGTTGTTCTCGTTGTTCTCGTTGTTCTCGTTGTTCTTGTTGTTCTTGTTGTTCTTGTTGTTCTTGTTGATCTTGTTGTTCTTGTTGTTCTTGTTGTTCTTGTTGTTCTTGTTGTTCTTGTTGTTCTTGTTGTTCTTGTTGTTCTTGTTGCTCTTGTTGTTCTTGTTGTTCTTGTTGCTCTTGTTGTTCTTGTTGTTCTTGTTGTTCTTGTTGTTCTTGTTGTTCCTGTTGTTCTTGTTGTTCTTGTTGTTCTTGTTGTTCTTGTTGTTCTTGTTGTTCTTGTTGTTCTTGTTGTTCTTGTTCTTGTTGTTCTTGTTGTTCTTGTTGTTCTTGTTGTTCTTGTTGTTCTTGTTGTTCTTGTTGTTCTTGTTGTTCTTGTTGTTCTTGTTGTTCTTGTTGTTCTTGTTGTTCTTGTTGTTCTTGTTGTTCTTGTTGTTCTTGTTGTTCTTGTTGTTCTTGTTGTTCTTGTTGTTCTTGTTGTCCTTGTTGTTGTCGTAGTTCTTGTTGTTCTTGTTGTTCTTGTTGTTCTTGTTGTTCTTGTTGTTCTTGTTGTTCTTGTTGTTCTTGTTGTTCTTGTTGTTCTTGTTGTTCTTGTTGTTCTTGTTGTTCCGGTTGTTCTTGTTGTTCTTGTTGTTCTTGCTGTTCATGTTGTCTTGTGGTCCTTGTTGTTCTAGTTGTTCTTGTTGTTCTTGTTGTTCTTGTTGTTCTTGTTGTTCTTGTTGTTCTTGTTGTTCTTGTTGTTCTTGTTGTTCTTGTTGTTCTTGTTGTTCTTGTTGTTCTTGTTGTTCTTGTTGTTCTTGTTGTTCTTGTTGATCTTGTTGTTCTTGTTGTTCTTGTTGTTCTTGTTGTTCTTGTTGTTCTTGTTGTTCTTGCTGTTCTTGTTGTTCTTGTTGTTGTTGCTGTTCTTGCTGTTCTTGTTGTAGTTGTTGTTGTTCTTGTTGTTGTCCTTGTTATTGCTGTAGTTCTTGTTGTTCTTGTTGTTCTTGTTGTTCTTGTTGTTCTTGTTGTTCTTGTTGTTCTTGTTGTTCTTGTTGTTCTTGTTGTTCTTGTTGTTCTTGTTGTTCCTGTTGTTCTTGTTGTTCTTGTTGTTCTTGTTGTTCTTGTTGTTCGTGCTGTTCTTGTTGTTTTTGTTGATCTTGTTGTTCTTGTTGTTCTTGTTGTTCTTGTTGTTCTTGTTGTTCTTGTTGTTCTTCTAGTTGTTGTTCTAGTTGTCCTTGTTGTTGTTGTTCTCGTTGTTCTCGTTGTTCTCGTTGTTCTCGTTGTTCTCGTTGTTCTCATTGTTCTTGTTGTTCTTGTTGTTCTTGTTGTTCTTGTTGTTCTTGTTGTTCTTGTTGTTCTTGTTGTTCTTGTTGTTCTTGTTGTTCTTGTTGTTCTTGTTGTTCTTGTTGTTCTTGTTGTTCTTGTTGTTCTTGTTGTTCTTGTTGTTCTTGTTGTTCTTGTTGTTCTTGTTGTTCTTGTTGTTCTTGTTGTTCTTGTTGTTCTTGTTGTTCTTGTTGTTCTTGTTGTTCTTGTTGTTCTTGTTGTTCTTGTTGTTCTTGTTGTTCTTGTTGTTCTTGTTGTTCTTGTTGTTCTTGTTGTTCTTGTTGTTCTTGTTGTTCTTGTTGTTCTTGTTGTTCTTGTTGTTCTTGTTGTTCTTGTTGTTCTTGTTGTTCTTATTGTTCTTGTTGTTCTTGTTGTTCTTGTTGTTCTTCTTGTTGTTGTTCTAGTTGTCCTTGTTGTTGTTGTTCTCGTTGTTCTCGTTGTTCTCGTTGTTCTCGTTGTTCTCGTTGCTCTTGTTGCTCTTGTTGCTCTTGTTGCTCTTGTTGCTCTTGTTGCTCTTGTTGCAGTTGTTGTTCTTGTTGTTCTGGTTGTTGATGTTCTTGTTGTTCATGTTGTTGTTGTTCTTGATGTTCTTGTTGTTCTTGTTGTTCTTGTTGTTCTTGGTGTTATTGTTGCTCTTGTTGTTCTAGTTGTTGTTGTTGTTGTTGTTGTTGTTCTTGTTGTTGTTCTCGTTGTTTTCGTTGTTCTCGTTGTTCTTGTTGTTCTTTTTGTTCTTGTTGTTCTTGTTGTTCTTGTTGTCCTTGTTGTTGTTGTTGCTGTTGTTGTTCTTGTTGTTCATGTTGTTGTTGTTCTGGTTGATGTTGTTGTTCTTGTTCTTGTTTTTCTTGTTGTTCTTGTTGTTCATGTTGTTGTGGTTCTGGTAGATGTTGTTGTTCTTGTTCTTGTTGTTCTTGTTGCTCATGTTGTTCTTGTCGTTCTTGTTGTTCTTGCTGTTGTTGTTCCTGTTGTTCTTGCTGTTGTTGTTGTTGTTGTTCTTGCAGTTCTTGTTGTTCTTGTTGTTCTTGTTGTTCTTGTTGTTCTTGTTGTTCTTGTTGTTCTTGTTGTTCTTGTTGTTCTTGTTGTTCTTGTTGTTGTTGTTGTTCTTGTTGTTGTTCGTGTTGTTCTTGTTGTTGTTCTTGTTTTTGTTGTTCTTGTTGTTGTTGTTGTTCTTCCTGTTCTTGTTCTTGTTGTTGTTGTTGTTCTTGTTGTTCTTGTTGTCCTTGCTGTTCTTTCTGTTCATGTTGTTCTTGTTGTTCTTGTTGTTGTTGTTGTCCTTGTTGTTCTTGTTGTTCTTGTTGTTCTTGTTGTTCTTGTTGTTCTTGTTGTTCTTGTTGTTCTTGTTGTTCTTGTTGCTCTTGTTGTTCTTGTTGTTCTTGTTGTTCTTGTTGTTCTTGTTGTTCTTGTTGTTCTTGTTGTTCTTGTTGTTCTTGTTGTTCTTGTTGTTCTTGTTGTTCTTGTTGTTCTTGTTGTTCTTGTTGTTGTTGTTGTTGTTGTTCTTGTTTTTGTTGTTCTTGTTGTTGTTGTTGTTGTTGTTGTTGTTCTTGCTGTTCTTGTTCTTGTTGCTCTTGTTGTTCTTGATATTCTTGTTGTTGTTGTTCTTGTTGCTCTTGTTGTTCTTGATGTTCTTGTTGTTGTTGTTGTTGTTCTTGTTCTTGTTGTTCTTGTTGCTCATGTTGTTCTTGTTGTTCTTGTTGTTCTTGCTGTTGTTGTTCCTGTTGTTCTTGTTGTTGTTGTTGTTGTTGTTCTTGCTGTTCTTGTTGTTGTTCTTGTTGCTCTTGTTGTTCTTGTTGTTCTTGTTGTTCTTGTTGTTCTTGTTGTTCTTGTTGTTCTTGTTGTTCTTGTTGTTGTTGTTGTTCTTGTTGTTGTTCGTGTTGTTCTTGTTGTTGTTCTTGTTTTTGTTGTTCTTGTTGTTGTTGTTGTTCTTCCTGATCGTGTTCTTGTTGTTCTTGTTGTTGTTGTTCTTGTCGTTGTGGTTCTTGTTGTTCCTGTTGTTGTTGTTGTTCTTGTTGTTCTTGTTGTTGTTGTTCATGTGGTTCTTGTTGTTGTTCCTCTTGCTGTTCTTGTTCTTGTTGACCTTGTTGTTCTTTCTGTTCTTGTTGTTCCTGTTGTTGTTGTTGTTCTTGCTGTTCTTGTTGTAGTTGTTGTTTTTGTTTATCTTGTTGTTCTTGTTGTTCTTGTTGTTGTTCTTGTTGTTGTTGTTGTTCTTGCTGTTCTTGTTGTAGTTGTAGTTGTTATCCTTGTTATTGTTGTAGTTCTTGTTGTTCTTGTTGTTCTTGTTGTTCTTGTTGTTCTTGTTGTTCTTGTTGTTCTTGTTGTTCTTGTTGTTCTTGTTGTTCTTGTTGTTCTTGTTGTTCTTGTTGTTCTTGTTGTTCTTGTTGTTCTTGTTGTTCTTGTTGTTCTTGTTGTTCTTGTTGTTCTTGTTGTTCTTGTTGTTCTTGTTGTTCTTGTTGTTCTTGTTGTTCTTGTTGTTCTTGTTGTTCTTGTTGTTCTTGTTGTTCTTGTTGTTCTTGTTGTTCTTGTTGTTCTTGTTGTTCTTGTTGTTCTTGTTGTTCTTGTTGTTCTTGTTGTTCTTGTTGTTCTTGTTGTTCTTGTTGTTCTTGTTGTTCTTGTTGTTCTTGTTGTTCTTGTTGTTCTTGTTGTTCTTGTTGTTCTTGTTGTTCTTGTTGTTCTTGTTGTTCTTGTTGTTCTTGTTGTTCTTGTTGTTCTTGTTGTTCTTGTTGTTCTTGTTGTTCTTGTTGTTCTTGTTGTTCTTGTTGTTCTTGTTGTTCTTGGTGTTATTGTTGCTCTTGTTGTTCTAGTTGTTGTTGTTGTTGTTGTTGTTGTTCTTGTTGTTGTTCTCGTTGTTTTCGTTGTTCTCGTTGTTCTTGTTGTTCTTTTTGTTCTTGTTGTTCTTGTTGTTCTTGTTGTCCTTGTTGTTGTTGTTGCTGTTGTTGTTCTTGTTGTTCATGTTGTTGTTGTTCTGGTTGATGTTGTTGTTCTTGTTCTTGTTTTTCTTGTTTTTCTTGTTGTTCATGTTGTTGTGGTTCTGGTAGATGTTGTTGTTCTTGTTCTTGTTGTTCTTGTTGCTCATGTTGTTCTTGTCGTTCTTGTTGTTCTTGCTGTTGTTGTTCCTGTTGTTCTTGCTGTTGTTGTTGTTGTTGTTCTTGCAGTTCTTGTTGTTCTTGTTGTTCTTGTTGTTCTTGTTGTTCTTGTTGTTCTTGTTGTTCTTGTTGTTGTTGTTGTTCTTGTTGTTGTTCGTGTTGTTCTTGTTGTTGTTCTTGTTTTTGTTGTTCTTGTTGTTGTTGTTGTTCTTCCTGTTCTTGTTCTTGTTGTTGTTGTTGTTCTTGTTGTTCTTGTTGTTCTTGCTGTTCTTTCTGTTCATGTTGTTCTTGTTGTTCTTGTTGTTGTTGTTGTCCTTGTTGTTCTTGTTGTTCTTGTTGTTCTTGTTGTTCTTGTTGTTCTTGTTGTTCTTGTTGTTCTTGTTGCTCTTGTTGTTCTTGTTGTTCTTGTTGTTCTTGTTGTTCTTGTTGTTCTTGTTGTTCTTGTTGTTCTTGTTGTTCTTGTTGTTCTTGTTGTTCTTGTTGTTCTTGTTGTTCTTGTTGTTGTTGTTGTTGTTGTTCTTGTTTTTGTTGTTCTTGTTGTTGTTGTTGTTGTTGTTGTTGTTGTTCTTGCTGTTCTTGTTCTTGTTGCTCTTGTTGTTCTTGATATTCTTGTTGTTGTTGTTCTTGTTGCTCTTGTTGTTCTTGATGTTCTTGTTGTTGTTGTTGTTGTTGTTGTTCTTGTTCTTGTTGTTCTTGTTGCTCATGTTGTTCTTGTTGTTCTTGTTGTTCTTGCTGTTGTTGTTCCTGTTGTTCTTGTTGTTGTTGTTGTTGTTGTTCTTGCTGTTCTTGTTGTTGTTCTTGTTGCTCTTGTTGTTCTTGTTGTTCTTGTTGTTCTTGTTGTTCTTGTTGTTCTTGTTGTTCTTGTTGTTCTTGTTGTTCTTGTTGTTGTTGTTGTTCTTGTTGTTGTTCGTGTTGTTCTTGTTGTTGTTCTTGTTTTTGTTGTTCTTGTTGTTGTTGTTGTTCTTCCTGATCTTGTTCTTGTTGTTCTTGTTGTTCTTGTTGTTCTTGTTGTTCTTGTTGTTGTTGTTCTTGTCGTTGTGGTTCTTGTTGTTCCTGTTGTTGTTGTTGTTCTTGTCGTTCTTGTTGTTGTTGTTCATGTGGTTCTTGTTGTTGTTCCTCTTGCTGTTCTTGTTCTTGTTGACCTTGTTGTTCTTTCTGTTCTTGTTGTTCCTGTTGTTGTTGTTGTTCTTGCTGTTCTTGTTGTAGTTGTTGTTTTTGTTTATCTTGTTGTTCTTGTTGTTCTTGTTGTTGTTCTTGTTGTTGTTGTTGTTCTTGCTGTTCTTGTTGTAGTTGTAGTTGTTATCCTTGTTATTGTTGTAGTTCTTGTTGTTCTTGTTGTTCTTGTTGTTCTTGTTGTTCTTGTTGTTCTTGTTGTTCTTGTTGTTCTTGTTGTTCTTGTTGTTCTTGTTGTTCTTGTTGTTCTTGTTGTTCTTGTTGTTCTTGTTGTTCTTGTTGTTCTTGTTGTTCTTGTTGTTCTTGTTGTTCTTGTTGTTCTTGTTGTTGATGTTCTTGTTGTTCTTGTTGTTCTTGTTGTTCTTGTTGTTCTTGTTGTTCTTGTTGTTCTTGTTGTTCTTGTTGTTCTTGTTGTTCTTGTTGTTCTTGTTGTTCTTGTTGTTCTTGTTGTTCTTGTTGTTCTTGTTGTTCTTGTTGTTCTTGTTGTTCTTGTTGTTCTTGTTGTTCTTGTTGTTCTTGTTGTTCTTGTTGTTCTTGTTGTTCTTGTTGTTCTTGTTGTTCTTGTTGTTCTTGTTGTTCTTGTTGTTCTTGTTGTTCTTGTTGTTCTTGTTGTTCTTGTTGTTCTTGTTGTTCTTGTTGTTCTTGTTGTTCTTGTTGTTCTTGTTGTTCTTGTTGTTCTTGTTGTTCTTGTTGTTCTTGTTGTTCTTGTTGTTCTTGTTGTTCTTGTTGTTCTTGTTGTTCTTGTTGTTCTTGTTGTTCTTGTTGTTCTTGTTGTTCTTGTTGTTCTTGTTGTTCTTGTTGTTCTTGTTGTTCTTGTTGTTCTTGTTGTTCTTGTTGTTCTTGTTGTTCTTGTTGTTCTTGTTGTTCTTGTTGTTCTTGTTGTTCTTGTTTTTCTTGTTGTTCATGTTGCTGTTGTTCTTGTTGATCTTGTTGTACTTGTTCTTGTTGTTCTTGTTGATCTTGTTGTTGTTCTTGTTGTTCTTGTTGTTCTTGTTGTTCTTGTTGTTCTTGTTGTTCTTGTTGTTGTGTTCCCGTTGTTCTTGATCTTGTTGTTGTTGTTCTTGTTGTCGTTGTTGTTGTTGTTGTTGTTCTTGTTGTTCTTGTTGTTCTTGTTGTTCTTGTTGTTCTTGTTGTTCTTGTTGTTCTTGTTGTTCTTGTTGTGCTTGTTGTTCTTGTTGTTCTTGTTGTTCTTGTTGTTCTTGTTGTTCTTGTTGTTCTTGTTGTTCTTCGTGTTGTTCTTGTTGTTGTTCTTGTTTTTGTTGTTCTTGTTGTTGTTGTTGTTCTTCCTGTTCTTGTTCTTGTTGTTGTTGTTGTTCTTGTTGTTCTTGCCGTTCTTTCTGTTCATGTTGTTCTTGTTCATGTGGTTCTTGTTGTTGTTGCTCTTGCTGTTCTTGTTCTTGTTGTCCTTGTTGTTCTTTCTGTTCTTGTTGTTCTTGTTGATGTTGTTGTTCTTGCTGTTCTTGTTGTAGTTGTTGTTGTTGTCCTTATTATTGTTGTAGTTCTTGTTGTTCTTGTTGTTCTTGTTGTTTTTGTTGATCTTGTTGTTCTTGTTGTTCTTGTTGTTCTTGTTGTTCTTCTTGCTGTTCTGGTTGTCCTTGTGGTTATTGTGATTCTTGTTGTTCTCGTTGTTCTCGTTGTTCTCGTTGTTCTTGTTGTTCTTGTTGTTCTTGTTGTTCTTGTTGTTCTTGTTGTTCTTGTTGTTCTTGTTGTTCTTGTTGTTCTTGTTGCTCTTGTTGTTCTTGTTGTTCTTGTTGTTCTTGTTGTTGTTGTTCTAGTTGTCCTTGTTGTTGTTGTTCTGGTTGTTCTTGTTGTTCTTGTTGTTCCGGTTGTTCTTGTTGCTCTTTTTCTTGTTGTTCTTGTTGTTCTTGCTGTTCATGTTGTCTTGTTGTCCTTGTTGTTCTAGTTGTTCTTGTTGTTCTTGTTGTTCTTATTGTTGTTGTTCTAGTTGTTCTTGTTGTTGTTGTTCTGGTTGTTCTTGTTGTTCTTGTTGTTCTTGTTGTTCTCGTTGTTCTCGTTGTTCTCGTTGTTCTCGTTGTTCTCGTTGTTCTCGTTGTTCTCGTTGTTCTCGTTGTTCTCGTTGTTCTCGTTGTTCTCGTTGTTCTCGTTGTTCTTGTTGTTCTTGTTGTTCTTGTTGTTCTTGTTGATCTTGTTGTTCTTGTTGTTCTTGTTGTTCTTGTTGTTCTTGTTGTTCTTGTTGTTCTTGTTGTTCTTGTTGTTCTTGTTGCTCTTGTTGTTCTTGTTGTTCTTGTTGCTCTTGTTGTTCTTGTTGTTCTTGTTGTTCTTGTTGTTCTTGTTGTTCTTGTTGTTCCTGTTGTTCTTGTTGTTCTTGTTGTTCTTGTTGTTCTTGTTGTTCTTGTTGTTCTTGTTGTTCTTGTTGTTCTTGTTCTTGTTGTTCTTGTTGTTCTTGTTGTTCTTGTTGTTCTTGTTGTTCTTGTTGTTCTTGTTGTTCTTGTTGTTCTTGTTGTTCTTGTTGTTCTTGTTGTTCTTGTTGTTCTTGTTGTTCTTGTTGTTCTTGTTGTTCTTGTTGTTCTTGTTGTTCTTGTTGTCCTTGTTGTTGTCGTAGTTCTTGTTGTTCTTGTTGTTCTTGTTGTTCTTGTTGTTCTTGTTGTTCTTGTTGTTCTTGTTGTTCTTGTTGTTCTTGTTGTTCTTGTTGTTCTTGTTGTTCTTGTTGTTCTTGTTGTTCTTGTTGTTCTTGTTGTTCTTGTTGTTCTTGTTGTTCTTGTTGTTCTTGTTGTTCTTGTTGTTCTGGTTGTTGATGTTCTTGTTGTTCATGTTGTTGTTGTTCTTGTTGTTCTTGATGTTCTTGTTGTTCTTGTTGTCGTTGTTGTTCTTGTTGTTCTTGTTGCTCTTGTTGCTCTTGTTGCTCTTGTTGCTCTTGTTGCTGTTGTTGTTCTTGTTGTTCTGGTTGTTGATGTTCTTGTTGTTCATGTTGTTGTTGTTCTTTTTGTTCTTGTTGATGATGTTGTTGTTGTTGTTCTGGTAGTTGATGCTCTTGTTGTTCATGTTGGTGTTGTTCTTGATGTTCTTGTTGTTCTTGTTGTTCTTGTTGTTCTTGTTGTTCTTGTTGTTCTTGGTGTTCTTGTTGTTCTTGTTGTTCTAGTTGTTGTTGTTGTTCTTGTTGTTGTTCTCGTTGTTCTCGTTGTTCTCGTTGTTCTTGTTGTTCTTTTTGTTCTTGTTGTTCTTGTTGTCCTTGTTGTTGTTGTTGCTGTTGTTGTTCTTGTTGTTCATGTTGTTGTTGTTCTGGTTGATGTTGTTGTTCTTGTTCTTGTTGTTCTTGTTGTTCTTTTGTTCTTGTTGTTATTGTTGCTCTTGTTGCTCTTGTTGTTCTTATTGTTCTTCTTGTTCTTGTTATTCTTTTTGTCCTTGTTGTTCTTGCTGTTGTTGTTCCCGTTGTTCTTGTTGTTGTTGTTCTTGTTGTTGTTGTTGTTGTTCTTGTTCTTGTTGCTCATGTTGTTGTGGTTCTGGTAGATGTTGTTGTTCTTGTTCTTGTTGTTCTTGTTGCTCATGTTGTTCTTGTTGTTCTTGTTGTTCTTGCTGTTGTTGTTCCTGTTGTTGTTGTTGTTGTTGTTCTTGCTGTTCTTGTTGTTGTTGTTCTTGCTGTTGTTGCTCTTGTTGCTCTTGTTGTTCTCGTTGTTCTTGCTGTTCTTGTTCTTGTTGTTCTTGTTGTTCTTGTTGTTCTTGTTGTTCTTGTTGTTCTTGTTGTTCTTGCTGTTCTTTCTGTTCATGTTGTCCTTGTTGTTCTTGTTGTTCTTGTTGTTCTTGTTGTTCTTGTTGTTCTTGTTGTTCTTGTTGTTCTTGTTGTTCTTGTTGTTCTTGTTGTTCTTGTTGTTCTTGTTGTTCTGGTTGTTCTTGTTGTTCTTGTTGTTCTGGTTGTTGTTGTTGTTCTTGTTGTTGTTCGTGTTGTTCTTGCTGTTGTTCTTGTTTTTGTTGTTCTTGTTGTTGTTGTTGTTCTTCCTGTTCTTGTTCTTGTTGTTCTTGCTGTTCTTGTTCTTGTTGTTCTTGTTGTTCTTGCAGGTCATGTTGTTCTTGTTGCTCTTGTTGTTCTTGTTGTTCTTGTTGTTCTTGTTGTTCTTGCTGTTCTTGTTCTTGTTCTTGTTGTTCTTGTTGTTCTTGTTGTTCTTGTTGTTCTTGTTGTTCTTGTTGTTCTTGTTGTTCTTGCTGTTCTTGCTGTTCATGTTGATCTTGTTGTTCTTGTTGTTGTTGTTGTTGTTGTCCTTGTTGTTCTTGTTGTTCTTGTTGTTCTTGTTGCTGTTGTAGTTCTTGTTGTTCTGGTTGTTGTTGTTCCTGTTGTTCTTGTTGTTCTTGTTGTTCTTGTTGTTGTTGTTGTTCTTGTTGTTGTTGTTCTTGTTGTTGTTGTTCTTGTTGTTGTTCGTGTTGTTCTTGTTGTTGATGTCGTTCTTGTTTTTGTTGTCCTTGTTGTTGTTTTTGTTCTTGCTGTTCTTGTTCTTGTTGTTCTTGTTGTTCTTGTTGTTCTTGTTGTTCTTGTTGTTGTTCTTGTTGTTCTTGTTCTTGTTGTTCTTGTTGTTCCGGTTGTTCTTGTTGCTCTTGTTGTTCTTGTTGCTCTTGTTGTTCTTGTTGCTCTTGTTGTTCTTGTTGTTCTTCTTGTTCTTCTTGTTCTTGTTGTTCTTGTTTTTGTTATTGTTGTTGTTGTTCTTGTTGTTCTTGTTGTTCTCGTTGTTCTTGTTGTTCTTGTTGTTCTTGTTGTTCTTGTTGTTCTTGCTGTTGTTCTTGTTGTTGTTGTCCTTGTTGTTCTTGTTGTTGTTGTCCTTGTTGTTCTTGTTGATCTTGTTGTTCTTGTTGCTCTTGTTGCTCTTGTTGTTCTTGTTGTTGATCTTGTTGTTCTTGTTTTTGTTGTTCTTGATGTTGTTGTTCTTGTCGTTGTGGTTCTTGTTGTTCCTGTTGTTGTTGTTTTTCTTGTTGTTCTTGTTGTTGTTGTTCATGTGGTTCTTGTTGTTGTTGCTCTTGCTGTTCTTGTTCTTGTTGTCCTTGTTGTTCTTTCTGTTCTTGTTGTTGTTGTTGTTGTTGTTGTTGTCCTTGCCGTTCTTCTTGTTCTTGTTGTTCTTGTTGTTCTTGTTGCTCTTGTTGCTCTTGTTGATCTTGTTGTTCTTTTTGTTCTTGTCGTTCTTGTTGCTCTTGTTGCTTTTGTTGCTCTTGTTGCTGTTGTTGTTCTTGTTGCTCATGTTGTTGTTGTTCTTGTTGTTGCTCTTGCTGTTCTTGTTGTTCTTGTTGTTGTTATTGTTGTTGTTGTCCTTGTTGTTCTTGTTGTTCTTGATGTTCTTGTAGTTCTTGCTGTTCTTGTTGTTCTTGTTGTTCATGTTGTTCTTGTTGTTCTTGTTGTTCTTGTTGTTCTTGTTGTTCTTGTTGTTCTTGTTGTTCTTGTTGTTCTTGTTGTTCTTGTTGTTCTTGTTGCTCTTGTTGTTCTTGTTGTACTTGTTTTTCTTGTTGTTCATGTTGCTGTTGTTCTTGTTGATCTTGTTGTACTTGTTCTTGTTGTTCTTGTTGATCTTGTTGTACTTGTTCTTGTTGTTCTTGTTGTTCTTGTTGTTCTTGTTGTTCTTGTTGTTCTTGTTGTTCTTGTTGTTCTTATTGTTCTTGTTGTTCTTGTTGTTCTTGTTGCTCTCGTCGTTGTTGTTCCCGTTGTTCTTGTTCTTGTTGTTCTTGTTGTTGTTGTTCCCGTTGTTCTTGTTCTTGTTGTTGTTGTTGTTGTTGTTGTTCTTGTTGTCGTTGTTGTTGTTGTTGTTCTTGTTGTTCTTGTTATTCTTGTTGTTCTTGTTGTTCTTATTGTTCATGTTGTTCTTGTTGTTCTTGTTGTTCTTGTTGTTCTTGTTGTTCTTGTTGTTCTTGTTGTTCTTGTTGTTCTTGTTGTTCTTGTTGTTCTTGTTGTTCTTGTTGTTTTTGCTGTTCATGTTGTTCTTGTTGTTCTTCTTGTTGTTGTTCTAGTTGTCCTTGTTGATGTTGTTGTTGTTGTTGCTCTTGCTGTTCTTGTTGTTCTTGTTGTTCTTCTTCTTGTTGTTGTTGTTCTTGTTTATGTTATTCTTGTTGTTGTTGTTGTTCTTGTTGTTCCTGTTGTTGTTGTTGTTCTTGTTGTTCTTGTTGTTGCTGTTCATGTAGTTCTTCTTGTTGTTGATCTCGCTGTTCTTGTTCTTGTTGTTCTTGTTGTCCTTGCTGTTCTTGGTGTTATTGTTGTTGTTGTCCTTGTTGTTCTTGTTGCTTTTGTTGTTCTTGTTGATCTTGTTGTTCTTGTTGTTCTTGTTGTTCTTGTTGTTCTTGTTGCTCTTGTTGCTCTTGTTGCTCTTGTTGCTCTTGTTGCTGTTGTTGTTCTTGTTGTTCTGGTTGTTGATGTTCTTGTTGTTCATGTTGTTGTTGTTCTTTTTGTTCTTGTTGATGTTGTTGTTGTTGTTGTTCTGGTTGTTGATGCTCTTGTTGTTCATGTTGGTGTTGTTCTTGATGTTCTTGTTGTTCTTGTTGTTCTTGTTGATCTTGTTGTTCTTGGTGTTCTTGTTGTTCTTGTTGTTGTTCTCGTTGTTCTCGTTGTTCTCGTTGTTCTCGTTGTTCTTCTTGTTCTTGTTGTTCTTGTTGTCCTTGTTGTTGTTGTTGCTGTCGTTGTTCTTGTTGTTCATGTTGTTGTTGTTCTGGTTGATGTTGTTGTTCTTGTTCTTGTTTTTCTTGTTGTTCTTGTTGTTCTTGTTGTTCTTGATGTTGTTGTTCTTGCTGTTTTTTCTGTTCATGTTGTTCTTGTTGTTCTTGTTGTTGTTGTTGTTGTCCTTGTTGTTCTTGTTGTTCTTGTTGTTCTTGTTGTTCTTGTTGTTCTTGTTGTTCTTGTTGTTCTTGTTGTTCTTGTTGTTCTTGTTGTTCTTGCTGTTGTTCTTGTTGTTGTTGTCCTTGTTGTTCTTGTTGTTGTTGTCCTTGTTGTTCTTGTTGATCTTGTTGTTCTTGTTGCTCTTGTTGCTCTTGTTGTTCTTGTTGTTGATCTTGTTGTTCTTGTTTTTGTTGTTCTTGATGTTGTTGTTCTTGTCGTTGTGGTTCTTGTTGTTCCTGTTGTTGTTGTTTTTCTTGTTGTTCTTGTTGTTGTTGTTCATGAGGTTCTTGTTGTTGTTGCTCTTGCTGTTCTTGTTCTTGTTGTCCTTGTTTTTCTTTCTGTTCTTGTTGTTGTTGTTGTTGTTGTTGTTGTTGTCCTTGCCGTTCTTCTTGTTCTTGTTGTTCTTGTTGTTCTTGTTGCTCTTGTTGATCTTGTTGATCTTGTTGTTCTTTTTGTTCTTGTCGTCCTTGTTGCTCTTGTTGCTTTTGTTGCTCTTGTTGCTGTTGTTGTTCTTGTTGCTCATGTTGTTGTTGTTCTTGTTGTTCTTGTTGTTCTTGTTGTTGCTCTTGCTGTTCTTGTTGTTCTTGTTGTTGTTATTGTTGTTGTTGTCCTTGTTGTTCTTGTTGTTCTTGTTGTTCTTGTAGTTTCTTCCTGTTCTTGTTGTTCTTGTTGTTCATGTTGTTCTTGTTGTTCCTGTTGTTCTTGTTGTTCTTGTTGTTCTTGTTGTTCTTGTTGTTCTTGTTGTTCTTGTTGTTCTTGTTGCTCTTGTTGTTCTTGTTGTTCTTGTTTTTCTTGTTGTTCATGTTGCTGTTGTTCTTGTTGATCTTGTTGTACTTGTTCTTGTTGTTCTTGTTGATCTTGTTGTACTTGTTCTTGTTGATCTTGTTGTTGTTCTTGTTGTTCTTGTTGTTCTTGTTGTTCTTGTTGTTCTTGTTGTTCTTATTGTTCTTGTTGTTCTTGTTGTTCTTGTTGCTCTCGTCGTTGTTGTTCCCGTTGTTCTTGTTCTTGTTGTTCTTGTTGTTGTTGTTCCCGTTGTTCTTGTTCTTGTTGTTGTTGTTGTTGTTCTTGTTGTCGTTGTTGTTGTTGTTCTTGTTGTTCTTGTTGTTCTTGTTGTTCTTGTTGTTCTTATTGTTCTTGTTGTTCTTGTTGTTCTTGTTGTTCTTGTTGTTCTTGTTGTTCTTGTTGTTCTTGTTGTTCTTGTTGCTCTTGTTGTTCTTGTTGCTCTTGTTGTTCTTGTTGTTGTTCTTGTTGTTCTTGTTTTTGTTGTTCTTGTTGTTGTTGTTCTTGTCGTTGTGGTTCTTGTTGTTCCTGTTGTTGTTGTTGTTCTTGTTGTTCTTGTTGATGTTGTTCATGTGGTTCTTGTTGTTGTTGCTCTTGCTGTTCTTGTTCTTGTTGTCCTTGTTGTTCTTTCTGCTCTTGTTGTTCTTGTTGTTGTTGTTGTTCTTGCTGTTCTTGTTGTAGTTGTTGTTTTTGTTGATCTTGTTGTACTTGTTGTTCTTGTTGTTGTTCTTGTTGTTGTTGTTGTTCTTGCTGTTCTTGTTGTAGTTGTAGTTGTTGTCCTTGTTATTGTTGTAGTTCTTGTTGTTCTTGTAGTTCTTGTTCTTGTTGTTCTTGTTGTTCCGGTTGTTCTTGTTGCTCTTGTTGTTCTTGTTGTTCTTCTTGTTCTTCTTGTTCTTGTTGTTCTTGTTGTTGTTATTGTTGTTGTTGTTCTTGTTGTTCTTGTTGTTCTTGTTGTTCATGTTGTTCTTGTTGTTCTTGTTGTTCTTGTTGTTCTTGTTGTTCTTGGTGTTCTTGTTGTTCTTGTTGTTCTAGTTGTTGTTGTTGTTGTTCTTGTTGTTCTTGTTGCTCTTGCTGTTCTTGTTGTTCTTATTGTTCTTCTTGTTGTTCTTCTTGTTGTTGTTGTTGTTCTTGTTTTTGTTGTTCTTGTTGTTCTTGTTATACTTGTTGTTCCTGTTGTTGTTGTTGTTCTTGTTGTTCTAGTTGTTGTTGTTGTTGTTCTTGTTGTTCTTGTTGCTCTTGCTGTTCTTGTTGTTCTTATTGTTCTTCTTGTTGTTCTTCTTGTTGTTGTTGTTGTTGTTCTTGTTTTTGTTGTTCTTGTTGTTCTTCTTGTTGTTCTTGTTGTTCTTGTTCTCCTTCTTGTTGTTCTTGTTGTTCTTCTTGTTGTTCTTGTTGTTCTTGTTGATCTTGTTGTTCATGTTGTTCTTGGTGTTCTTGTTGTTCTTGTTGTTCTCGTTGTTCTTGTTGCTCTTGTTGCTCTTGTTGCTCTTGTTGCTCTTGTTGCTCTTGTTGCTGTTGTTGCTGTTGTTGTTCTGGTTGTTGATGTTCTTGTTGTTTATGTTGTTGTTGTTCTAATTTGTTCTTGTTGTTGTTGTTGTTGTTGTTCTTGGTCTTGTAGTTCTTGTTGTTCTTGATGTTCTTGTTGTTCTTGTCGTTCTTGTTGTTCTTGTTGTTCTTGGTGTTCTTGTTGTTCTTGTTGTTCTAGTTGTTGTTGTTGTTGTTGTTGTTCTTGTTGTTGTTCTCGTTGTTCTCGTTGTTCTCGTTGTTCTCGTTGTTCTTGTTGATCCTTTTGTTCTTGTTGTTCTTGTTGTCCTTGTTGTTGTTGTTCTTGTTGTTGTTCTCGTTGTTCTCGTTGTTCTCGTTGTTCTCGTTGTTCTCGTTGTTCTTGTTGTTCTTTTTGCTCTTGTTGTTCTTGTTGTCCTTGTTGTTGTTGTTGCTGTTGTTGTCCTAGTTGTTCATGTTGTTGTTGTTCTGGTTGATGTTGTTGTTCTTGTTCTTGTTTTTCTTGTTGTTCTTGTTGTTCTTGTTGTTCTTGTTGATCTTGTTGTTCTTGTTGTTATTGTTGCTCTTGTTGCTCTTGTTGTTCTTGTTGTTCTTCTTGTTCTTGTTATTCTTTTTGTCCTTGTTGTTCTTGCTGTTGTTGTTCCCGTTGTTCTTGTTGTAGTTGTTCTTGTTGTTGTTGTTGTTGTTCTTGTTCTTGTTGTTCATGTTGTTGTGGTTCTGGTAGATGTTGTTGTTCTTGTTCTTGTTGTTCTTGTTGCTCTTGTTGTTCTTGTTGTTCTTGTTGTTCTTGCTGTTGTTGTTCCTGTTGTTCTTGTTGTTGTTGTTGTTGTTGTTGTTGTTCTTGCTGTTCTTGTTCTTGTTGCTCTTGTTGTTCTTGTTGTTCTTGTTGTTCTTATTGTTCTTGTTGTTCTTGTTGTTCTTGTTGTTCTTGTTGTTCTTGTTGTCCTTGTTGTTCTTGTTGTTCTTGTTGTTCTTGTTGTTCTTGTTGTTCTTGTTGTTCTTGTTGTTCTTGTTGTTCTTGTTGTTCTTGTTGTTCTTGTTGTTCTTGTTGTTCTTGTTGTTCTTGTTGTTCTTGTTGTTCTTGTTGTTCTTGTTGTTCTTGTTGTTCTTGTTGTTCTTGTTGTTCTTGTTGTTCTTGTTGTTCTTGTTGTTCTTGTTGTTCTTGTTGTTCGTGTTGTTCTTGTTGTTCTTGTTGTTCTTGTTGTTCTTGTTGTTCTTGTTGTTCTTGTTGTTCTTGTTGTTCTTGTTGTTCTTGTTGTTCTTGTTGTTCTTGTTGTTCTTGTTGTTCTTGTTGTTCTTGTTGTTCTTGTTGTTCTTGATGGTGTTCTTGTTGTTCTTCTTGTTGTTCTTGTTGTTCTTGTTCTCCTTCTTGTTGTTCTTGTTGTTCTTGTTGTTCTTGTTGTTCTTGTTGTTCTTGTTGTTCTTGTCGTTCTTGTTGTTCTTGTTGTTCTTGTTGTTCTTGTTGTACTTGTTGTTCTTGTTGTACTTGTTGTTGTTGTTGTTCTTGTTGTTGTTGTTGTTCTTGCTGTTCTTGTTGTAGTTGTTGTTGTTGTCCTTGTTGTTGTCGTAGTTCTTGTTGTTCTTGTTGTTCTTGTTGTTCTTGTTGTTCTTGTTGTTCTTGTTGTTCTTGTTGTTCTTGTTGTTCTTGTTGTTCTGGTTGTTGATGTTCTTGTTGTTCATGTTGTTGTTGTTCTTGTTGTTCTTGATGCTCTTGTTGCTCTTGTTGTCGTTGTTGTTCTTGTTGTTCTTGTTGCTCTTGTTGCTCTTGTTGCTCTTGTTGCTCTTGGTGCTCTTGTTGCTCTTGTTGCTCTTGTTGCTGTTGATGTTCTTGTTGTTTATGTTGTTGTTGTTCTTTTTGTTCTTGTTGATGTTGTTGTTGTTGTTGTTCTGGTTGTTGATGCTCTTGTTGTTCATGTTGTTGTTGTTCTTGATGTTCTTGTTGTTCTTGTTGTTCTTGTTGTTCTTGTTGTTCTTGTTGTTCTTGTTGTTCTTGTTGTTCTTGTTGTTCTTGTTGTTCTTGGTGTTCTTGTTGTTCTTGTTGTTCTTCTTGCTGTTCTGGTTGTTCTTGTTGTTCTTGTTTTTCTTGTTGTTCTCGGTGTTCTCGTTGTTCTCGTTGTTCTCGTTGTTCTCGTTGTTCTCGTTGTTCTCGTTGTTCTCGTTACTCTTGTTGCTCTTGTTGCTCTTGTTGCTGTTGTTGTTCTTGTTGTTCTGGTTGTTGATGTTCTTGTTGTTCATGTTGTTGTTCTTGTTGTTCTGGTTGTTGATGTTCTTGTTGTTCATGTTGTTGTTGTTCTTGATGTTCTTGTTGTTCTTGTTGTTCTTGTTGTTCTTGGTGTTCTTGTTGCTCTTGTTGTTCTAGTTGTTGTTGTTGTTGTTGTTGTTCTTGTTGTTGTTCTCGTTGTTCTCGTTGTTCTCGTTGTTCTTGTTGTGCTTGTTGTCCTTGTTGTTGTTGTTGCTGTTGTTGTTCTTGTTGTTCATGTTGTTGTTGTTCTGGTTGATGTTGTTGTTCTTGTTCTTGTTTTTCTAGTTGTTCTTGTTGTTCATGTTGTTGTGGTTCTGGTAGATGTTGTTGTTCTTGTTCTTGTTGTTCTTGTTGCTCATGTTGTTCTTGTTGTTCTTGTTGTTCTTGCTGTTGTTGTTCCTGTTGTTGTTGTTGTTGTTGTTGTTGTTGTTGTTCTTGCAGTTCTTCTTGTTGTTGTTCTTGCTGTTCTTGTTCTTGTTGCTCTTGTTGTTCTTGTTGTTCTTGTTGTTCTTGTTGTTCTTGTTGTTCTTGTTGTTCTTGTTGTTCTTGTTGTTCTTGTTGTTCTTGTTGTTCTTGTTGTTCTTGTTGTTCTTGTTGTTGTTGTTGTTCTTGTTGATGTTCGTGTTGTTCTTGTTGTTGTTGTTGTTCTTGTTGCTCTTGTTGTTCTTGTTGTTCTTGTTGTTCTTGTTGTTCTTGTTGTTCTTGTTGTTCTTATTCTTGTTCTTGTTGTTGTTGTTGTTCTTGTTTTTGTTGTTCTTGTTGTTGTTGTTGTTGTTCTTGCAGTTCTTCTTGTTGTTGTTCTTGTTCTTGTTGCTCTTGTTGTTCTTGTTGTTCTTGTTGTTCTTGTTGTTCTTGTTGTTCTTGTTGTTCTTGTTGTTCTTGTTGTTCTTGTTGTTCTTGTTGTTCTTGTTGTTTTTGCTGTTCATGTTGTTCTTGTTGTTCTTCTTGTTGTTGTTCTAGTTGTCCTTGTTGTTGTTGTTGTCCTTGTTGTTCTTGTTGTTGTTGTCCTTGTTGTTCTTGTTGTGCTTGTTGTTCTTGTTGATCTTGTTGTTCTTGTTGCTCTTGTTGCTCTTGTTGTTCTTGTTGCTCTTGTTGTTCTTGTTGCTCTTGTTGTTCTTGTTGTTGTTCTTGTTGTTCTTGTTTTTGTTGTTCTTGTTGTTGTTGTTCTTGTCGTTGTGGTTCTTGTTGTTCCTGTTGTTGTTGTTGTTGTTGTTCTTGTTGTTCTTGTTGTTGTTGTTCATGTGGTTCTTGTTGTTGTTCCTCTTGCTGTTCTTGTTTTTGTTGTCCTTGTTGTTCTTTCTGTTCTTGTTGTTCTTGTTGTTGTTGTTGTTCTTGCTGTTCTTGTTGTAGTTGTTGTTTTTGTTTATCTTGTTGTTCTTGTTGTTCTTGTTGTTGTTCTTGTTGTTGTTGTTGTTCTTGCTGTTCTTGTTGTAGTTGTAGTTGTTGTCCTTGTTATTGCTGTAGTTCATGTTGTTCTTGTTGTTCTTGTTGTTCTTGTTGTTCTTGTTGTTCTTGTTGTTCTTGTTGTTCTTGTTGTTCTTGTTGTTCTTGTTGTTCTTGTTGTTCTTGTTGTTCGTGTTGTTCTTGTTGTTCTTGTTGTTCTTGTTGTTCTTGTTGTTCTTGTTGTTCTTGTTGTTCGTGCTGTTCTTGTTGTTTTTGTTGATCTTGTTGTTCTTGTTGTTCTTGTTGTTCTTGTTGTTCTTGTTGTTCTTCTTGTTGTTGTTCTAGTTGTCCTTGTTGTTGTTGTTCTCGTTGTTCTCGTTGTTCTCGTTGTTCTCGTTGTTCTCGTTGTTCTCGTTGTTCTCATTGTTCTTGTTGTTCTTGTTGTTCTTGTTGTTCTTGTTGTTCTTGTTGTTCTTGTTGTTCTTGTTGTTCTTGTTGTTCGTGTTGTTCTTGTTGTTCTTGTTGTTCTTGTTGTTCTTGTTGCTCTTATTGTTCTTGTTGTTCTTATTGTTCTTGTTGTTCATGTTGTTCTTGTTGTTCTTCTTGTTGTTGTTCTAGTTGTCCTTGTTGTTGTTGTTCTTGTTGTTCTTGTTGTTCTTGTTGTTCTTGTTGTTCTTGTTGTTCTTGTTGTTCTTGTTGTTCATGTTGTTCTTGTTGTTCTTCTTGTTGTTGTTCTAGTTGTCCTTGTTGTTGTTGTTCTGGTTGTTCTTGTTGTTCCGGTTGTTCTTGTTGTTCTTGTTGTTCTTGCTGTTCATGTTGTCTTGTTGTCCTTGTTGTTCTAGTTGTTCTTGTTGTTCTTGTTGTTCTTGTTGTTCTTGTTGTTCTTGTTGTTCTTGTTGTTCTTGTTGTTCTTGTTGTTCTTGCTGTTCTTGTTGTTCTTGTTGTTGTTGCTGTTCTTGCTGTTCTTGTTGTAGTTGTTGTTTTTGTTGATCTTGTTGTTCTTGTTGTTCTTGTTGTTGTTGTTGTTCTTGCTGTTCTTGTTGTAGTTGTAGTTGTTGTCCTTGTTATTGCTGTAGTTCTTGTTGTTCTTGTTGTTCTTGTTGTTCTTGTTGTTCTTGTTGTTCTTGTTGTTCTTGTTGTTCTTGTTGTTCTTGTTGTTCTTGTTGTTCCTGTTGTTCTTGTTGTTCTTGTTGTTCTTGTTGTTCTTGTTGTTCTTGTTGTTCTTGTTGTTCGTGCTGTTCTTGTTGTTTTTGTTGATCTTGTTGTTCTTGTTGTTCTTGTTGTTCTTGTTGTTCTTGTTGTTCTTCTTGTTGTTGTTCTAGTTGTCCTTGTTGTTGTTGTTCTGGTTGTTCTTGTTGTTCCGGTTGTTCTTGTTGTTCTTGCTGTTCATGTTGTCTTGTTGTCCTTGTTGTTCTAGTTGTTCTTGTTGTTCTTGTTGTTCTTGTTGTTCTTGTTGTTCTTGTTGTTCTTGTTGTTCTTGTTGTTCTTGTTGTTCTTGCTGTTCTTGTTGTTCTTGTTGTTGTTGCTGTTCTTGCTGTTCTTGTTGTAGTTGTTGTTTTTGTTGATCTTGTTGTTCTTGTTGTTCTTGTTGTTGTTGTTGTTCTTGCTGTTCTTGTTGTAGTTGTAGTTGTTGTCCTTGTTATTGCTGTAGTTCTTGTTGTTCTTGTTGTTCTTGTTGTTCTTGTTGTTCTTGTTGTTCTTGTTGTTCTTGTTGTTCTTGTTGTTCTTGTTGTTCTTGTTGTTCTTGTTGTTCTTGTTGTTCTTGTTGTTCTTGTTGTTCTTGTTGTTCTTGTTGTTCTTGTTGTTCTTGTTGTTCTTGTTGTTCTTGTTGTTCTTGTTGTTCTTGTTGTTCTTGTTTTTCTTGTTGTTCATGTTGCTGTTGTTCTTGTTGATCTTGTTGTACTTGTTCTTGTTGTTCTTGTTGATCTTGTTGTTGTTCTTGTTGTTCTTGTTGTTCTTGTTGTTCTTGTTGTTCTTGTTGTTCTTGTTGTTGTGTTCCCGTTGTTCTTGATCTTGTTGTTGTTGTTCTTGTTGTCGTTGTTGTTGTTGTTGTTGTTCTTGTTGTTCTTGTTGTTCTTGTTGTTCTTGTTGTTCTTGTTGTTCTTGTTGTTCTTGTTGTTCTTGTTGTGCTTGTTGTTCTTGTTGTTCTTGTTGTTCTTGTTGTTCTTGTTGTTCTTGTTGTTCTTGTTGTTCTTGTTGTTCTTCGTGTTGTTCTTGTTGTTGTTCTTGTTTTTGTTGTTCTTGTTGTTGTTGTTGTTCTTCCTGTTCTTGTTCTTGTTGTTGTTGTTGTTCTTGTTGTTCTTGCCGTTCTTTCTGTTCATGTTGTTCTTGTTCATGTGGTTCTTGTTGTTGTTGCTCTTGCTGTTCTTGTTCTTGTTGTCCTTGTTGTTCTTTCTGTTCTTGTTGTTCTTGTTGATGTTGTTGTTCTTGCTGTTCTTGTTGTAGTTGTTGTTGTTGTCCTTATTATTGTTGTAGTTCTTGTTGTTCTTGTTGTTCTTGTTGTTTTTGTTGATCTTGTTGTTCTTGTTGTTCTTGTTGTTCTTGTTGTTCTTCTTGCTGTTCTGGTTGTCCTTGTGGTTATTGTGATTCTTGTTGTTCTCGTTGTTCTCGTTGTTCTCGTTGTTCTTGTTGTTCTTGTTGTTCTTGTTGTTCTTGTTGTTCTTGTTGTTCTTGTTGTTCTTGTTGTTCTTGTTGTTCTTGTTGCTCTTGTTGTTCTTGTTGTTCTTGTTGTTCTTGTTGTTGTTGTTCTAGTTGTCCTTGTTGTTGTTGTTCTGGTTGTTCTTGTTGTTCTTGTTGTTCCGGTTGTTCTTGTTGCTCTTTTTCTTGTTGTTCTTGTTGTTCTTGCTGTTCATGTTGTCTTGTTGTCCTTGTTGTTCTAGTTGTTCTTGTTGTTCTTGTTGTTCTTATTGTTGTTGTTCTAGTTGTTCTTGTTGTTGTTGTTCTGGTTGTTCTTGTTGTTCTTGTTGTTCTTGTTGTTCTCGTTGTTCTCGTTGTTCTCGTTGTTCTCGTTGTTCTCGTTGTTCTCGTTGTTCTCGTTGTTCTCGTTGTTCTCGTTGTTCTCGTTGTTCTCGTTGTTCTTGTTGTTCTTGTTGTTCTTGTTGTTCTTGTTGATCTTGTTGTTCTTGTTGTTCTTGTTGTTCTTGTTGTTCTTGTTGTTCTTGTTGTTCTTGTTGTTCTTGTTGTTCTTGTTGCTCTTGTTGTTCTTGTTGTTCTTGTTGCTCTTGTTGTTCTTGTTGTTCTTGTTGTTCTTGTTGTTCTTGTTGTTCTTGTTGTTCCTGTTGTTCTTGTTGTTCTTGTTGTTCTTGTTGTTCTTGTTGTTCTTGTTGTTCTTGTTGTTCTTGTTGTTCTTGTTCTTGTTGTTCTTGTTGTTCTTGTTGTTCTTGTTGTTCTTGTTGTTCTTGTTGTTCTTGTTGTTCTTGTTGTTCTTGTTGTTCTTGTTGTTCTTGTTGTTCTTGTTGTTCTTGTTGTTCTTGTTGTTCTTGTTGTTCTTGTTGTCCTTGTTGTTGTCGTAGTTCTTGTTGTTCTTGTTGTTCTTGTTGTTCTTGTTGTTCTTGTTGTTCTTGTTGTTCTTGTTGTTCTTGTTGTTCTTGTTGTTCTTGTTGTTCTTGTTGTTCTTGTTGTTCTTGTTGTTCTTGTTGTTCTTGTTGTTCTTGTTGATCTTGTTGTTCTTGTTGTTCTTGTTGTTCTTGTTGTTCTTGTTGTTCTTGTTGTTCTTGCTGTTCTTGTTGTTCTTGTTGTTGTTGCTGTTCTTGCTGTTCTTGTTGTAGTTGTTGTTGTTCTTGTTGTTGTCCTTGTTATTGCTGTAGTTCTTGTTGTTCTTGTTGTTCTTGTTGTTCTTGTTGTTCTTGTTGTTCTTGTTGTTCTTGTTGTTCTTGTTGTTCTTGTTGTTCTTGTTGTTCTTGTTGTTCCTGTTGTTCTTGTTGTTCTTGTTGTTCTTGTTGTTCTTGTTGTTCTTGTTGTTCGTGCTGTTCTTGTTGTTTTTGTTGATCTTGTTGTTCTTGTTGTTCTTGTTGTTCTTGTTGTTCTTGTTGTTCTTGTTGTTCTTCTAGTTGTTGTTCTAGTTGTCCTTGTTGTTGTTGTTCTCGTTGTTCTCGTTGTTCTCGTTGTTCTCGTTGTTCTCGTTGTTCTCATTGTTCTTGTTGTTCTTGTTGTTCTTGTTGTTCTTGTTGTTCTTGTTGTTCTTGTTGTTCTTGTTGTTCTTGTTGTTCTTGTTGTTCTTGTTGTTCTTGTTGTTCTTGTTGTTCTTGTTGTTCTTGTTGTTCTTGTTGTTCTTGTTGTTCTTGTTGTTCTTGTTGTTCTTGTTGTTCTTGTTGTTCTTGTTGTTCTTGTTGTTCTTGTTGTTCTTGTTGTTCTTGTTGTTCTTGTTGTTCTTGTTGTTCTTGTTGTTCTTGTTGTTCTTGTTGTTCTTGTTGTTCTTGTTGTTCTTGTTGTTCTTGTTGTTCTTGTTGTTCTTGTTGTTCTTGTTGTTCTTGTTGTTCTTGTTGTTCTTGTTGTTCTTGTTGTTCTTATTGTTCTTGTTGTTCTTGTTGTTCTTGTTGTTCTTCTTGTTGTTGTTCTAGTTGTCCTTGTTGTTGTTGTTCTCGTTGTTCTCGTTGTTCTCGTTGTTCTCGTTGTTCTCGTTGCTCTTGTTGCTCTTGTTGCTCTTGTTGCTCTTGTTGCTCTTGTTGCTCTTGTTGCAGTTGTTGTTCTTGTTGTTCTGGTTGTAGATGTTCTTGTTGTTCATGTTGTTGTTGTTCTTGATGTTCTTGTTGTTCTTGTTGTTCTTGTTGTTCTTGGTGTTATTGTTGCTCTTGTTGTTCTAGTTGTTGTTGTTGTTGTTGTTGTTGTTCTTGTTGTTGTTCTCGTTGTTTTCGTTGTTCTCGTTGTTCTTGTTGTTCTTTTTGTTCTTGTTGTTCTTGTTGTTCTTGTTGTCCTTGTTGTTGTTGTTGCTGTTGTTGTTCTTGTTGTTCATGTTGTTGTTGTTCTGGTTGATGTTGTTGTTCTTGTTCTTGTTTTTCTTGTTGTTCTTGTTGTTCATGTTGTTGTGGTTCTGGTAGATGTTGTTGTTCTTGTTCTTGTTGTTCTTGTTGCTCATGTTGTTCTTGTCGTTCTTGTTGTTCTTGCTGTTGTTGTTCCTGTTGTTCTTGCTGTTGTTGTTGTTGTTGTTCTTGCAGTTCTTGTTGTTCTTGTTGTTCTTGTTGTTCTTGTTGTTCTTGTTGTTCTTGTTGTTCTTGTTGTTCTTGTTGTTCTTGTTGTTGTTGTTGTTCTTGTTGTTGTTCGTGTTGTTCTTGTTGTTGTTCTTGTTTTTGTTGTTCTTGTTGTTGTTGTTGTTCTTCCTGTTCTTGTTCTTGTTGTTGTTGTTGTTCTTGTTGTTCTTGTTGTCCTTGCTGTTCTTTCTGTTCATGTTGTTCTTGTTGTTCTTGTTGTTGTTGTTGTCCTTGTTGTTCTTGTTGTTCTTGTTGTTCTTGTTGTTCTTGTTGTTCTTGTTGTTCTTGTTGTTCTTGTTGTTCTTGTTGCTCTTGTTGTTCTTGTTGTTCTTGTTGTTCTTGTTGTTCTTGTTGTTCTTGTTGTTCTTGTTGTTCTTGTTGTTCTTGTTGTTCTTGTTGTTCTTGTTGTTCTTGTTGTTCTTGTTGTTCTTGTTGTTGTTGTTGTTGTTGTTCTTGTTTTTGTTGTTCTTGTTGTTGTTGTTGTTGTTGTTGTTGTTCTTGCTGTTCTTGTTCTTGTTGCTCTTGTTGTTCTTGATATTCTTGTTGTTGTTGTTCTTGTTGCTCTTGTTGTTCTTGATGTTCTTGTTGTTGTTGTTGTTGTTCTTGTTCTTGTTGTTCTTGTTGCTCATGTTGTTCTTGTTGTTCTTGTTGTTCTTGCTGTTGTTGTTCCTGTTGTTCTTGTTGTTGTTGTTGTTGTTGTTCTTGCTGTTCTTGTTGTTGTTCTTGTTGCTCTTGTTGTTCTTGTTGTTCTTGTTGTTCTTGTTGTTCTTGTTGTTCTTGTTGTTCTTGTTGTTCTTGTTGTTGTTGTTGTTCTTGTTGTTGTTCGTGTTGTTCTTGTTGTTGTTCTTGTTTTTGTTGTTCTTGTTGTTGTTGTTGTTCTTCCTGATCGTGTTCTTGTTGTTCTTGTTGTTGTTGTTCTTGTCGTTGTGGTTCTTGTTGTTCCTGTTGTTGTTGTTGTTCTTGTTGTTCTTGTTGTTGTTGTTCATGTGGTTCTTGTTGTTGTTCCTCTTGCTGTTCTTGTTCTTGTTGACCTTGTTGTTCTTTCTGTTCTTGTTGTTCCTGTTGTTGTTGTTGTTCTTGCTGTTCTTGTTGTAGTTGTTGTTTTTGTTTATCTTGTTGTTCTTGTTGTTCTTGTTGTTGTTCTTGTTGTTGTTGTTGTTCTTGCTGTTCTTGTTGTAGTTGTAGTTGTTATCCTTGTTATTGTTGTAGTTCTTGTTGTTCTTGTTGTTCTTGTTGTTCTTGTTGTTCTTGTTGTTCTTGTTGTTCTTGTTGTTCTTGTTGTTCTTGTTGTTCTTGTTGTTCTTGTTGTTCTTGTTGTTCTTGTTGTTCTTGTTGTTCTTGTTGTTCTTGTTGTTCTTGTTGTTCTTGTTGTTCTTGTTGTTCTTGTTGTTCTTGTTGTTCTTGTTGTTCTTGTTGTTCTTGTTGTTCTTGTTGTTCTTGTTGTTCTTGTTGTTCTTGTTGTTCTTGTTGTTCTTGTTGTTCTTGTTGTTCTTGTTGTTCTTGTTGTTCTTGTTGTTCTTGTTGTTCTTGTTGTTCTTGTTGTTCTTGTTGTTCTTGTTGTTCTTGTTGTTCTTGTTGTTCTTGTTGTTCTTGTTGTTCTTGTTGTTCTTGTTGTTCTTGTTGTTCTTGTTGTTCTTGTTGTTCTTGTTGTTCTTGTTGTTCTTGTTGTTCTTGTTGTTCTTGTTGTTCTTGTTGTTCTTGTTGTTCTTGTTGTTCTTGTTGTTCTTGTTGTTCTTGTTGTTCTTGTTGTTCTTGTTGTTCTTGTTGTTCTTGTTGTTCTTGTTGTTCTTGGTGTTATTGTTGCTCTTGTTGTTCTAGTTGTTGTTGTTGTTGTTGTTGTTGTTCTTGTTGTTGTTCTCGTTGTTTTCGTTGTTCTCGTTGTTCTTGTTGTTCTTTTTGTTCTTGTTGTTCTTGTTGTTCTTGTTGTCCTTGTTGTTGTTGTTGCTGTTGCTGTTCTTGTTGTTCATGTTGTTGTTGTTCTGGTTGATGTTGTTGTTCTTGTTCTTGTTTTTCTTGTTTTTCTTGTTGTTCATGTTGTTGTGGTTCTGGTAGATGTTGTTGTTCTTGTTCTTGTTGTTCTTGTTGCTCATGTTGTTCTTGTCGTTCTTGTTGTTCTTGCTGTTGTTGTTCCTGTTGTTCTTGCTGTTGTTGTTGTTGTTGTTCTTGCAGTTCTTGTTGTTCTTGTTGTTCTTGTTGTTCTTGTTGTTCTTGTTGTTCTTGTTGTTCTTGTTGTTGTTGTTGTTCTTGTTGTTGTTCGTGTTGTTCTTGTTGTTGTTCTTGTTTTTGTTGTTCTTGTTGTTGTTGTTGTTCTTCCTGTTCTTGTTCTTGTTGTTGTTGTTGTTCTTGTTGTTCTTGTTGTTCTTGCTGTTCTTTCTGTTCATGTTGTTCTTGTTGTTCTTGTTGTTGTTGTTGTCCTTGTTGTTCTTGTTGTTCTTGTTGTTCTTGTTGTTCTTGTTGTTCTTGTTGTTCTTGTTGTTCTTGTTGCTCTTGTTGTTCTTGTTGTTCTTGTTGTTCTTGTTGTTCTTGTTGTTCTTGTTGTTCTTGTTGTTCTTGTTGTTCTTGTTGTTCTTGTTGTTCTTGTTGTTCTTGTTGTTCTTGTTGTTCTTGTTGTTGTTGTTGTTGTTGTTCTTGTTTTTGTTGTTCTTGTTGTTGTTGTTGTTGTTGTTGTTGTTCTTGCTGTTCTTGTTCTTGTTGCTCTTGTTGTTCTTGATATTCTTGTTGTTGTTGTTCTTGTTGCTCTTGTTGTTCTTGATGTTCTTGTTGTTGTTGTTGTTGTTGTTGTTCTTGTTCTTGTTGTTCTTGTTGCTCATGTTGTTCTTGTTGTTCTTGTTGTTCTTGCTGTTGTTGTTCCTGTTGTTCTTGTTGTTGTTGTTGTTGTTGTTCTTGCTGTTCTTGTTGTTGTTCTTGTTGCTCTTGTTGTTCTTGTTGTTCTTGTTGTTCTTGTTGTTCTTGTTGTTCTTGTTGTTCTTGTTGTTCTTGTTGTTCTTGTTGTTGTTGTTGTTCTTGTTGTTGTTCGTGTTGTTCTTGTTGTTGTTCTTGTTTTTGTTGTTCTTGTTGTTGTTGTTGTTCTTCCTGATCTTGTTCTTGTTGTTCTTGTTGTTCTTGTTGTTCTTGTTGTTCTTGTTGTTGTTGTTCTTGTCGTTGTGGTTCTTGTTGTTCCTGTTGTTGTTGTTGTTCTTGTCGTTCTTGTTGTTGTTGTTCATGTGGTTCTTGTTGTTGTTCCTCTTGCTGTTCTTGTTCTTGTTGACCTTGTTGTTCTTTCTGTTCTTGTTGTTCCTGTTGTTGTTGTTGTTCTTGCTGTTCTTGTTGTAGTTGTTGTTTTTGTTTATCTTGTTGTTCTTGTTGTTCTTGTTGTTGTTCTTGTTGTTGTTGTTGTTCTTGCTGTTCTTGTTGTAGTTGTAGTTGTTATCCTTGTTATTGTTGTAGTTCTTGTTGTTCTTGTTGTTCTTGTTGTTCTTGTTGTTCTTGTTGTTCTTGTTGTTCTTGTTGTTCTTGTTGTTCTTGTTGTTCTTGTTGTTCTTGTTGTTCTTGTTGTTCTTGTTGTTCTTGTTGTTCTTGTTGTTCTTGTTGTTCTTGTTGTTCTTGTTGTTCTTGTTGTTCTTGTTGTTCTTGTTGTTGATGTTCTTGTTGTTCTTGTTGTTCTTGTTGTTCTTGTTGTTCTTGTTGTTCTTGTTGTTCTTGTTGTTCTTGTTGTTCTTGTTGTTCTTGTTGTTCTTGTTGTTCTTGTTGTTCTTGTTGTTCTTGTTGTTCTTGTTGTTCTTGTTGTTCTTGTTGTTCTTGTTGTTCTTGTTGTTCTTGTTGTTCTTGTTGTTCTTGTTGTTCTTGTTGTTCTTGTTGTTCTTGTTGTTCTTGTTGTTCTTGTTGTTCTTGTTGTTCTTGTTGTTCTTGTTGTTCTTGTTGTTCTTGTTGTTCTTGTTGTTCTTGTTGTTCTTGTTGTTCTTGTTGTTCTTGTTGTTCTTGTTGTTCTTGTTGTTCTTGTTGTTCTTGTTGTTCTTGTTGTTCTTGTTGTTCTTGTTGTTCTTGTTGTTCTTGTTGTTCTTGTTGTTCTTGTTGTTCTTGTTGTTCTTGTTGTTCTTGTTGTTCTTGTTGTTCTTGTTGTTCTTGTTGTTCTTGTTGTTCTTGTTGTTCTTGTTGTTCTTGTTGTTCTTGTTGTTCTTGTTGTTCTTGTTGTTCTTGTTGTTCTTGTTTTTCTTGTTGTTCATGTTGCTGTTGTTCTTGTTGATCTTGTTGTACTTGTTCTTGTTGTTCTTGTTGATCTTGTTGTTGTTCTTGTTGTTCTTGTTGTTCTTGTTGTTCTTGTTGTTCTTGTTGTTCTTGTTGTTGTGTTCCCGTTGTTCTTGATCTTGTTGTTGTTGTTCTTGTTGTCGTTGTTGTTGTTGTTGTTGTTCTTGTTGTTCTTGTTGTTCTTGTTGTTCTTGTTGTTCTTGTTGTTCTTGTTGTTCTTGTTGTTCTTGTTGTGCTTGTTGTTCTTGTTGTTCTTGTTGTTCTTGTTGTTCTTGTTGTTCTTGTTGTTCTTGTTGTTCTTCGTGTTGTTCTTGTTGTTGTTCTTGTTTTTGTTGTTCTTGTTGTTGTTGTTGTTCTTCCTGTTCTTGTTCTTGTTGTTGTTGTTGTTCTTGTTGTTCTTGCCGTTCTTTCTGTTCATGTTGTTCTTGTTCATGTGGTTCTTGTTGTTGTTGCTCTTGCTGTTCTTGTTCTTGTTGTCCTTGTTGTTCTTTCTGTTCTTGTTGTTCTTGTTGATGTTGTTGTTCTTGCTGTTCTTGTTGTAGTTGTTGTTGTTGTCCTTATTATTGTTGTAGTTCTTGTTGTTCTTGTTGTTCTTGTTGTTTTTGTTGATCTTGTTGTTCTTGTTGTTCTTGTTGTTCTTGTTGTTCTTCTTGCTGTTCTGGTTGTCCTTGTGGTTATTGTGATTCTTGTTGTTCTCGTTGTTCTCGTTGTTCTCGTTGTTCTTGTTGTTCTTGTTGTTCTTGTTGTTCTTGTTGTTCTTGTTGTTCTTGTTGTTCTTGTTGTTCTTGTTGTTCTTGTTGCTCTTGTTGTTCTTGTTGTTCTTGTTGTTCTTGTTGTTGTTGTTCTAGTTGTCCTTGTTGTTGTTGTTCTGGTTGTTCTTGTTGTTCTTGTTGTTCCGGTTGTTCTTGTTGCTCTTTTTCTTGTTGTTCTTGTTGTTCTTGCTGTTCATGTTGTCTTGTTGTCCTTGTTGTTCTAGTTGTTCTTGTTGTTCTTGTTGTTCTTATTGTTGTTGTTCTAGTTGTTCTTGTTGTTGTTGTTCTGGTTGTTCTTGTTGTTCTTGTTGTTCTTGTTGTTCTCGTTGTTCTCGTTGTTCTCGTTGTTCTCGTTGTTCTCGTTGTTCTCGTTGTTCTCGTTGTTCTCGTTGTTCTCGTTGTTCTCGTTGTTCTCGTTGTTCTTGTTGTTCTTGTTGTTCTTGTTGTTCTTGTTGATCTTGTTGTTCTTGTTGTTCTTGTTGTTCTTGTTGTTCTTGTTGTTCTTGTTGTTCTTGTTGTTCTTGTTGTTCTTGTTGCTCTTGTTGTTCTTGTTGTTCTTGTTGCTCTTGTTGTTCTTGTTGTTCTTGTTGTTCTTGTTGTTCTTGTTGTTCTTGTTGTTCTTGTTGTTCTGGTTGTTCTTGTTGTTCTTGTTGTTCTGGTTGTTGTTGTTGTTCTTGTTGTTGTTCGTGTTGTTCTTGCTGTTGTTCTTGTTTTTGTTGTTCTTGTTGTTGTTGTTGTTCTTCCTGTTCTTGTTCTTGTTGTTCTTGCTGTTCTTGTTCTTGTTGTTCTTGTTGTTCTTGCAGGTCATGTTGTTCTTGTTGCTCTTGTTGTTCTTGTTGTTCTTGTTGTTCTTGTTGTTCTTGCTGTTCTTGTTCTTGTTCTTGTTGTTCTTGTTGTTCTTGTTGTTCTTGTTGTTCTTGTTGTTCTTGTTGTTCTTGCTGTTCTTGCTGTTCATGTTGATCTTGTTGTTCTTGTTGTTGTTGTTGTTGTTGTCCTTGTTGTTCTTGTTGTTCTTGTTGTTCTTGTTGCTGTTGTAGTTCTTGTTGTTCTGGTTGTTGTTGTTCCTGTTGTTCTTGTTGTTCTTGTTGTTCTTGTTGTTGTTGTTGTTCTTGTTGTTGTTGTTCTTGTTGTTGTTGTTCTTGTTGTTGTTCGTGTTGTTCTTGTTGTTGATGTCGTTCTTGTTTTTGTTGTCCTTGTTGTTGTTTTTGTTCTTGCTGTTCTTGTTCTTGTTGTTCTTGTTGTTCTTGTTGTTCTTGTTGTTCTTGTTGTTGTTCTTGTTGTTCTTGTTCTTGTTGTTCTTGTTGTTCCGGTTGTTCTTGTTGCTCTTGTTGTTCTTGTTGCTCTTGTTGTTCTTGTTGTTCTTCTTGTTCTTCTTGTTCTTGTTGTTCTTGTTTTTGTTATTGTTGTTGTTGTTCTTGTTGTTCTTGTTGTTCTCGTTGTTCTTGTTGTTCTTGTTGTTCTTGTTGTTCTTGTTGTTCTTGCTGTTGTTCTTGTTGTTGTTGTCCTTGTTGTTCTTGTTGTTGTTGTCCTTGTTGTTCTTGTTGATCTTGTTGTTCTTGTTGCTCTTGTTGCTCTTGTTGTTCTTGTTGTTGATCTTGTTGTTCTTGTTTTTGTTGTTCTTGATGTTGTTGTTCTTGTCGTTGTGGTTCTTGTTGTTCCTGTTGTTGTTGTTTTTCTTGTTGTTCTTGTTGTTGTTGTTCATGTGGTTCTTGTTGTTGTTGCTCTTGCTGTTCTTGTTCTTGTTGTCCTTGTTGTTCTTTCTGTTCTTGTTGTTGTTGTTGTTGTTGTTGTTGTCCTTGCCGTTCTTCTTGTTCTTGTTGTTCTTGTTGTTCTTGTTGCTCTTGTTGCTCTTGTTGATCTTGTTGTTCTTTTTGTTCTTGTCGTTCTTGTTGCTCTTGTTGCTTTTGTTGCTCTTGTTGCTGTTGTTGTTCTTGTTGCTCATGTTGTTGTTGTTCTTGTTGTTGCTCTTGCTGTTCTTGTTGTTCTTGTTGTTGTTATTGTTGTTGTTGTCCTTGTTGTTCTTGTTGTTCTTGATGTTCTTGTAGTTCTTGCTGTTCTTGTTGTTCTTGTTGTTCATGTTGTTCTTGTTGTTCTTGTTGTTCTTGTTGTTCTTGTTGTTCTTGTTGTTCTTGTTGTTCTTGTTGTTCTTGTTGTTCTTGTTGTTCTTGTTGCTCTTGTTGTTCTTGTTGTACTTGTTTTTCTTGTTGTTCATGTTGCTGTTGTTCTTGTTGATCTTGTTGTACTTGTTCTTGTTGTTCTTGTTGATCTTGTTGTACTTGTTCTTGTTGTTCTTGTTGTTCTTGTTGTTCTTGTTGTTCTTGTTGTTCTTGTTGTTCTTGTTGTTCTTGTTGTTCTTATTGTTCTTGTTGTTCTTGTTGTTCTTGTTGCTCTCGTCGTTGTTGTTCCCGTTGTTCTTGTTCTTGTTGTTCTTGTTGTTGTTGTTCCCGTTGTTCTTGTTCTTGTTGTTGTTGTTGTTGTTGTTGTTCTTGTTGTCGTTGTTGTTGTTGTTGTTCTTGTTGTTCTTGTTATTCTTGTTGTTCTTGTTGTTCTTATTGTTCATGTTGTTCTTGTTGTTCTTGTTGTTCTTGTTGTTCTTGTTGTTCTTGTTGTTCTTGTTGTTCTTGTTGTTCTTGTTGTTCTTGTTGTTCTTGTTGTTTTTGCTGTTCATGTTGTTCTTGTTGTTCTTCTTGTTGTTGTTCTAGTTGTCCTTGTTGATGTTGTTGTTGTTGTTGCTCTTGCTGTTCTTGTTGTTCTTGTTGTTCTTCTTCTTGTTGTTGTTGTTCTTGTTTATGTTATTCTTGTTGTTGTTGTTGTTCTTGTTGTTCCTGTTGTTGTTGTTGTTCTTGTTGTTCTTGTTGTTGTTGTTCATGTAGTTCTTCTTGTTGTTGATCTCGCTGTTCTTGTTCTTGTTGTTCTTGTTGTCCTTGCTGTTCTTGGTGTTATTGTTGTTGTTGTCCTTGTTGTTCTTGTTGCTTTTGTTGTTCTTGTTGATCTTGTTGTTCTTGTTGTTCTTGTTGTTCTTGTTGTTCTTGTTGCTCTTGTTGCTCTTGTTGCTCTTGTTGCTCTTGTTGCTCTTGTTGCTGTTGTTGTTCTTGTTGTTCTGGTTGTTGATGTTCTTGTTGTTCATGTTGTTGTTGTTCTTTTTGTTCTTGTTGATGTTGTTGTTGTTGTTGTTCTGGTTGTTGATGCTCTTGTTGTTCATGTTGGTGTTGTTCTTGATGTTCTTGTTGTTCTTGTTGTTCTTGTTGATCTTGTTGTTCTTGGTGTTCTTGTTGTTCTTGTTGTTGTTCTCGTTGTTCTCGTTGTTCTCGTTGTTCTCGTTGTTCTTCTTGTTCTTGTTGTTCTTGTTGTCCTTGTTGTTGTTGTTGCTGTCGTTGTTCTTGTTGTTCATGTTGTTGTTGTTCTGGTTGATGTTGTTGTTCTTGTTCTTGTTTTTCTTGTTGTTCTTGTTGTTCTTGTTGTTCTTGATGTTGTTGTTCCTGTTGTTGTTGTTGTTGTTGTTGTTGTTGTTGTTCTTGCTGTTTTTTCTGTTCATGTTGTTCTTGTTGTTCTTGTTGTTGTTGTTGTTGTCCTTGTTGTTCTTGTTGTTCTTGTTGTTCTTGTTGTTCTTGTTGTTCTTGTTGTTCTTGTTGTTCTTGTTGTTCTTGTTGTTCTTGTTGTTCTTGCTGTTGTTCTTGTTGTTGTTGTCCTTGTTGTTCTTGTTGTTGTTGTCCTTGTTGTTCTTGTTGATCTTGTTGTTCTTGTTGCTCTTGTTGCTCTTGTTGTTCTTGTTGTTGATCTTGTTGTTCTTGTTTTTGTTGTTCTTGATGTTGTTGTTCTTGTCGTTGTGGTTCTTGTTGTTCCTGTTGTTGTTGTTTTTCTTGTTGTTCTTGTTGTTGTTGTTCATGAGGTTCTTGTTGTTGTTGCTCTTGCTGTTCTTGTTCTTGTTGTCCTTGTTGTTCTTTCTGTTCTTGTTGTTGTTGTTGTTGTTGTTGTTGTTGTCCTTGCCGTTCTTCTTGTTCTTGTTGTTCTTGTTGTTCTTGTTGCTCTTGTTGATCTTGTTGATCTTGTTGTTCTTTTTGTTCTTGTCGTCCTTGTTGCTCTTGTTGCTTTTGTTGCTCTTGTTGCTGTTGTTGTTCTTGTTGCTCATGTTGTTGTTGTTCTTGTTGTTCTTGTTGTTCTTGTTGTTGCTCTTGCTGTTCTTGTTGTTCTTGTTGTTGTTATTGTTGTTGTTGTCCTTGTTGTTCTTGTTGTTCTTGTTGTTCTTGTAGTTCTTCCTGTTCTTGTTGTTCTTGTTGTTCATGTTGTTCTTGTTGTTCCTGTTGTTCTTGTTGTTCTTGTTGTTCTTGTTGTTCTTGTTGTTCTTGTTGCTCTTGTTGTTCTTGTTGTTCTTGTTTTTCTTGTTGTTCATGTTGCTGTTGTTCTTGTTGATCTTGTTGTACTTGTTCTTGTTGTTCTTGTTGATCTTGTTGTACTTGTTCTTGTTGATCTTGTTGTTGTTCTTGTTGTTCTTGTTGTTCTTGTTGTTCTTGTTGTTCTTGTTGTTCTTATTGTTCTTGTTGTTCTTGTTGTTCTTGTTGCTCTCGTCGTTGTTGTTCCCGTTGTTCTTGTTCTTGTTGTTCTTGTTGTTGTTGTTCCCGTTGTTCTTGTTCTTGTTGTTGTTGTTGTTGTTCTTGTTGTCGTTGTTGTTGTTGTTCTTGTTGTTCTTGTTGTTCTTGTTGTTCTTGTTGTTCTTATTGTTCTTGTTGTTCTTGTTGTTCTTGTTGTTCTTGTTGTTCTTGTTGTTCTTGTTGTTCTTGTTGTTCTTGTTGCTCTTGTTGTTCTTGTTGCTCTTGTTGTTCTTGTTGTTGTTCTTGTTGTTCTTGTTTTTGTTGTTCTTGTTGTTGTTGTTCTTGTCGTTGTGGTTCTTGTTGTTCCTGTTGTTGTTGTTGTTCTTGTTGTTCTTGTTGATGTTGTTCATGTGGTTCTTGTTGTTGTTGCTCTTGCTGTTCTTGTTCTTGTTGTCCTTGTTGTTCTTTCTGCTCTTGTTGTTCTTGTTGTTGTTGTTGTTCTTGCTGTTCTTGTTGTAGTTGTTGTTTTTGTTGATCTTGTTGTACTTGTTGTTCTTGTTGTTGTTCTTGTTGTTGTTGTTGTTCTTGCTGTTCTTGTTGTAGTTGTAGTTGTTGTCCTTGTTATTGTTGTAGTTCTTGTTGTTCTTGTAGTTCTTGTTCTTGTTGTTCTTGTTGTTCCGGTTGTTCTTGTTGCTCTTGTTGTTCTTGTTGTTCTTCTTGTTCTTCTTGTTCTTGTTGTTCTTGTTGTTGTTATTGTTGTTGTTGTTCTTGTTGTTCTTGTTGTTCTTGTTGTTCATGTTGTTCTTGTTGTTCTTGTTGTTCTTGTTGTTCTTGTTGTTCTTGGTGTTCTTGTTGTTCTTGTTGTTCTAGTTGTTGTTGTTGTTGTTCTTGTTGTTCTTGTTGCTCTTGCTGTTCTTGTTGTTCTTATTGTTCTTCTTGTTGTTCTTCTTGTTGTTGTTGTTGTTCTTGTTTTTGTTGTTCTTGTTGTTCTTGTTATACTTGTTGTTCCTGTTGTTGTTGTTGTTCTTGTTGTTCTAGTTGTTGTTGTTGTTGTTCTTGTTGTTCTTGTTGCTCTTGCTGTTCTTGTTGTTCTTATTGTTCTTCTTGTTGTTCTTCTTGTTGTTGTTGTTGTTGTTCTTGTTTTTGTTGTTCTTGTTGTTCTTCTTGTTGTTCTTGTTGTTCTTGTTCTCCTTCTTGTTGTTCTTGTTGTTCTTCTTGTTGTTCTTGTTGTTCTTGTTGATCTTGTTGTTCATGTTGTTCTTGGTGTTCTTGTTGTTCTTGTTGTTCTTGTTGTTCTTGTTGCTCTTGTTGCTCTTGTTGCTCTTGTTGCTCTTGTTGCTCTTGTTGCTGTTGTTGCTGTTGTTGTTCTGGTTGTTGATGTTCTTGTTGTTTATGTTGTTGTTGTTCTAATTTGTTCTTGTTGTTGTTGTTGTTGTTGTTCTTGGTCTTGTAGTTCTTGTTGTTCTTGATGTTCTTGTTGTTCTTGTCGTTCTTGTTGTTCTTGTTGTTCTTGGTGTTCTTGTTGTTCTTGTTGTTCTAGTTGTTGTTGTTGTTGTTGTTGTTCTTGTTGTTGTTCTCGTTGTTCTCGTTGTTCTCGTTGTTCTCGTTGTTCTTGTTGATCCTTTTGTTCTTGTTGTTCTTGTTGTCCTTGTTGTTGTTGTTCTTGTTGTTGTTCTCGTTGTTCTCGTTGTTCTCGTTGTTCTCGTTGTTCTCGTTGTTCTTGTTGTTCTTTTTGCTCTTGTTGTTCTTGTTGTCCTTGTTGTTGTTGTTGCTGTTGTTGTCCTAGTTGTTCATGTTGTTGTTGTTCTGGTTGATGTTGTTGTTCTTGTTCTTGTTTTTCTTGTTGTTCTTGTTGTTCTTGTTGTTCTTGTTGATCTTGTTGTTCTTGTTGTTATTGTTGCTCTTGTTGCTCTTGTTGTTCTTGTTGTTCTTCTTGTTCTTGTTATTCTTTTTGTCCTTGTTGTTCTTGCTGTTGTTGTTCCCGTTGTTCTTGTTGTAGTTGTTCTTGTTGTTGTTGTTGTTGTTCTTGTTCTTGTTGTTCATGTTGTTGTGGTTCTGGTAGATGTTGTTGTTCTTGTTCTTGTTGTTCTTGTTGCTCTTGTTGTTCTTGTTGTTCTTGTTGTTCTTGCTGTTGTTGTTCCTGTTGTTCTTGTTGTTGTTGTTGTTGTTGTTGTTCTTGCTGTTCTTGTTCTTGTTGCTCTTGTTGTTCTTGTTGTTCTTGTTGTTCTTATTGTTCTTGTTGTTCTTGTTGTTCTTGTTGTTCTTGTTGTTCTTGTTGTCCTTGTTGTTCTTGTTGTTCTTGTTGTTCTTGTTGTTCTTGTTGTTCTTGTTGTTCTTGTTGTTCTTGTTGTTCTTGTTGTTCTTGTTGTTCTTGTTGTTCTTGTTGTTCTTGTTGTTCTTGTTGTTCTTGTTGTTCTTGTTGTTCTTGTTGTTCTTGTTGTTCTTGTTGTTCTTGTTGTTCTTGTTGTTCTTGTTGTTCTTGTTGTTCGTGTTGTTCTTGTTGTTCTTGTTGTTCTTGTTGTTCTTGTTGTTCTTGTTGTTCTTGTTGTTCTTGTTGTTCTTGTTGTTCTTGTTGTTCTTGTTGTTCTTGTTGTTCTTGTTGTTCTTGTTGTTCTTGTTGTTCTTGTTGTTCTTGATGGTGTTCTTGTTGTTCTTCTTGTTGTTCTTGTTGTTCTTGTTCTCCTTCTTGTTGTTCTTGTTGTTCTTGTTGTTCTTGTTGTTCTTGTTGTTCTTGTTGTTCTTGTCGTTCTTGTTGTTCTTGTTGTTCTTGTTGTTCTTGTTGTACTTGTTGTTCTTGTTGTACTTGTTGTTGTTGTTGTTCTTGTTGTTGTTGTTGTTCTTGCTGTTCTTGTTGTAGTTGTTGTTGTTGTCCTTGTTGTTGTCGTAGTTCTTGTTGTTCTTGTTGTTCTTGTTGTTCTTGTTGTTCTTGTTGTTCTTGTTGTTCTTGTTGTTCTTGTTGTTCTTGTTGTTCTGGTTGTTGATGTTCTTGTTGTTCATGTTGTTGTTGTTCTTGTTGTTCTTGATGCTCTTGTTGCTCTTGTTGTCGTTGTTGTTCTTGTTGTTCTTGTTGCTCTTGTTGCTCTTGTTGCTCTTGTTGCTCTTGGTGCTCTTGTTGCTCTTGTTGCTCTTGTTGCTGTTGATGTTCTTGTTGTTTATGTTGTTGTTGTTCTTTTTGTTCTTGTTGATGTTGTTGTTGTTGTTGTTCTGGTTGTTGATGCTCTTGTTGTTCATGTTGTTGTTGTTCTTGATGTTCTTGTTGTTCTTGTTGTTCTTGTTGTTCTTGTTGTTCTTGTTGTTCTTGTTGTTCTTGTTGTTCTTGTTGTTCTTGGTGTTCTTGTTGTTCTTGTTGTTCTTCTTGCTGTTCTGGTTGTTCTTGTTGTTCTTGTTTTTCTTGTTGTTCTCGGTGTTCTCGTTGTTCTCGTTGTTCTCGTTGTTCTCGTTGTTCTCGTTGTTCTCGTTGTTCTCGTTACTCTTGTTGCTCTTGTTGCTCTTGTTGCTGTTGTTGTTCTTGTTGTTCTGGTTGTTGATGTTCTTGTTGTTCATGTTGTTGTTCTTGTTGTTCTGGTTGTTGATGTTCTTGTTGTTCATGTTGTTGTTGTTCTTGATGTTCTTGTTGTTCTTGTTGTTCTTGTTGTTCTTGGTGTTCTTGTTGCTCTTGTTGTTCTAGTTGTTGTTGTTGTTGTTGTTGTTCTTGTTGTTGTTCTCGTTGTTCTCGTTGTTCTCGTTGTTCTTGTTGTGCTTGTTGTCCTTGTTGTTGTTGTTGCTGTTGTTGTTCTTGTTGTTCATGTTGTTGTTGTTCTGGTTGATGTTGTTGTTCTTGTTCTTGTTTTTCTAGTTGTTCTTGTTGTTCATGTTGTTGTGGTTCTGGTAGATGTTGTTGTTCTTGTTCTTGTTGTTCTTGTTGCTCATGTTGTTCTTGTTGTTCTTGTTGTTCTTGCTGTTGTTGTTCCTGTTGTTCTTGTTGTTGTTGTTGTTGTTGTTGTTCTTGCAGTTCTTCTTGTTGTTGTTCTTGCTGTTCTTGTTCTTGTTGCTCTTGTTGTTCTTGTTGTTCTTGTTGTTCTTGTTGTTCTTGTTGTTCTTGTTGTTCTTGTTGTTCTTGTTGTTCTTGTTGTTCTTGTTGTTCTTGTTGTTCTTGTTGTTGTTGTTGTTCTTGTTGATGTTCGTGTTGTTCTTGTTGTTGTTGTTGTTCTTGTTGCTCTTGTTGTTCTTGTTGTTCTTGTTGTTCTTGTTGTTCTTGTTGTTCTTGTTGTTCTTATTCTTGTTCTTGTTGTTGTTGTTGTTCTTGTTTTTGTTGTTCTTGTTGTTGTTGTTGTTGTTCTTGCAGTTCTTCTTGTTGTTGTTCTTGTTCTTGTTGCTCTTGTTGTTCTTGTTGTTCTTGTTGTTCTTGTTGTTCTTGTTGTTCTTGTTGTTCTTGTTGTTCTTGTTGTTTTTGCTGTTCATGTTGTTCTTGTTGTTCTTCTTGTTGTTGTTCTAGTTGTCCTTGTTGTTGTTGTTGTCCTTGTTGTTCTTGTTGTTGTTGTCCTTGTTGTTCTTGTTGTGCTTGTTGTTCTTGTTGATCTTGTTGTTCTTGTTGCTCTTGTTGCTCTTGTTGTTCTTGTTGCTCTTGTTGTTCTTGTTGCTCTTGTTGTTCTTGTTGTTGTTCTTGTTGTTCTTGTTTTTGTTGTTCTTGTTGTTGTTGTTCTTGTCGTTGTGGTTCTTGTTGTTCCTGTTGTTGTTGTTGTTGTTGTTCTTGTTGTTCTTGTTGTTGTTGTTCATGTGGTTCTTGTTGTTGTTCCTCTTGCTGTTCTTGTTTTGTTGTCCTTGTTGTTCTTTCTGTTCTTGTTGTTCTTGTTGTTGTTGTTGTTCTTGCTGTTCTTGTTGTAGTTGTTGTTTTTGTTTATCTTGTTGTTCTTGTTGTTCTTGTTGTTGTTCTTGTTGTTGTTGTTGTTCTTGCTGTTCTTGTTGTAGTTGTAGTTGTTGTCCTTGTTATTGCTGTAGTTCATGTTGTTCTTGTTGTTCTTGTTGTTCTTGTTGATGTTGTTCATGTGGTTCTTGTTGTTGTTGCTCTTGCTGTTCTTGTTCTTGTTGTCCTTGTTGTTCTTTCTGCTCTTGTTGTTCTTGTTGTTGTTGTTGTTCTTGCTGTTCTTGTTGTAGTTGTTGTTTTTGTTGATCTTGTTGTACTTGTTGTTCTTGTTGTTGTTCTTGTTGTTGTTGTTCTTGCTGTTCTTGTTGTAGTTGTAGTTGTTGTCCTTGTTATTGTTGTAGTTCTTGTTGTTCTTGTAGTTCTTGTTCTTGTTGTTCTTGTTGTTCCGGTTGTTCTTGTTGCTCTTGTTGTTCTTGTTGTTCTTCTTGTTCTTCTTGTTCTTGTTGTTCTTGTTGTTGTTATTGTTGTTGTTGTTCTTGTTGTTCTTGTTGTTCTTGTTGTTCATGTTGTTCTTGTTGTTCTTGTTGTTCTTGTTGTTCTTGTTGTTCTTGGTGTTCTTGTTGTTCTTGTTGTTCTAGTTGTTGTTGTTGTTGTTCTTGTTGTTCTTGTTGCTCTTGCTGTTCTTGTTGTTCTTATTGTTCTTCTTGTTGTTCTTCTTGTTGTTGTTGTTGTTCTTGTTTTTGTTGTTCTTGTTGTTCTTGTTATACTTGTTGTTCCTGTTGTTGTTGTTGTTCTTGTTGTTCTAGTTGTTGTTGTTGTTGTTCTTGTTGTTCTTGTTGCTCTTGCTGTTCTTGTTGTTCTTATTGTTCTTCTTGTTGTTCTTCTTGTTGTTGTTGTTGTTGTTCTTGTTTTTGTTGTTCTTGTTGTTCTTCTTGTTGTTCTTGTTGTTCTTGTTCTCCTTCTTGTTGTTCTTGTTGTTCTTCTTGTTGTTCTTGTTGTTCTTGTTGATCTTGTTGTTCATGTTGTTCTTGGTGTTCTTGTTGTTCTTGTTGTTCTTGTTGTTCTTGTTGCTCTTGTTGCTCTTGTTGCTCTTGTTGCTCTTGTTGCTCTTGTTGCTGTTGTTGCTGTTGTTGTTCTGGTTGTTGATGTTCTTGTTGTTTATGTTGTTGTTGTTCTAATTTGTTCTTGTTGTTGTTGTTGTTGTTGTTCTTGGTCTTGTAGTTCTTGTTGTTCTTGATGTTCTTGTTGTTCTTGTCGTTCTTGTTGTTCTTGTTGTTCTTGGTGTTCTTGTTGTTCTTGTTGTTCTAGTTGTTGTTGTTGTTGTTGTTGTTCTTGTTGTTGTTCTCGTTGTTCTCGTTGTTCTCGTTGTTCTCGTTGTTCTTGTTGATCCTTTTGTTCTTGTTGTTCTTGTTGTCCTTGTTGTTGTTGTTCTTGTTGTTGTTCTCGTTGTTCTCGTTGTTCTCGTTGTTCTCGTTGTTCTCGTTGTTCTTGTTGTTCTTTTTGCTCTTGTTGTTCTTGTTGTCCTTGTTGTTGTTGTTGCTGTTGTTGTCCTAGTTGTTCATGTTGTTGTTGTTCTGGTTGATGTTGTTGTTCTTGTTCTTGTTTTTCTTGTTGTTCTTGTTGTTCTTGTTGTTCTTGTTGATCTTGTTGTTCTTGTTGTTATTGTTGCTCTTGTTGCTCTTGTTGTTCTTGTTGTTCTTCTTGTTCTTGTTATTCTTTTTGTCCTTGTTGTTCTTGCTGTTGTTGTTCCCGTTGTTCTTGTTGTAGTTGTTCTTGTTGTTGTTGTTGTTGTTCTTGTTCTTGTTGTTCATGTTGTTGTGGTTCTGGTAGATGTTGTTGTTCTTGTTCTTGTTGTTCTTGTTGCTCTTGTTGTTCTTGTTGTTCTTGTTGTTCTTGCTGTTGTTGTTCCTGTTGTTCTTGTTGTTGTTGTTGTTGTTGTTGTTCTTGCTGTTCTTGTTCTTGTTGCTCTTGTTGTTCTTGTTGTTCTTGTTGTTCTTATTGTTCTTGTTGTTCTTGTTGTTCTTGTTGTTCTTGTTGTTCTTGTTGTTCTTGTTGTCCTTGTTGTTCTTGTTGTTCTTGTTGTTCTTGTTGTTCTTGTTGTTCTTGTTGTTCTTGTTGTTCTTGTTGTTCTTGTTGTTCTTGTTGTTCTTGTTGTTCTTGTTGTTCTTGTTGTTCTTGTTGTTCTTGTTGTTCTTGTTGTTCTTGTTGTTCTTGTTGTTCTTGTTGTTCTTGTTGTTCTTGTTGTTCTTGTTGTTCTTGTTGTTCTTGTTGTTCGTGTTGTTCTTGTTGTTCTTGTTGTTCTTGTTGTTCTTGTTGTTCTTGTTGTTCTTGTTGTTCTTGTTGTTCTTGTTGTTCTTGTTGTTCTTGTTGTTCTTGTTGTTCTTGTTGTTCTTGTTGTTCTTGTTGTTCTTGATGGTGTTCTTGTTGTTCTTCTTGTTGTTCTTGTTGTTCTTGTTCTCCTTCTTGTTGTTCTTGTTGTTCTTGTTGTTCTTGTTGTTCTTGTTGTTCTTGTTGTTCTTGTTGTTCTTGTCGTTCTTGTTGTTCTTGTTGTTCTTGTTGTTCTTGTTGTACTTGTTGTTCTTGTTGTACTTGTTGTTGTTGTTGTTCTTGTTGTTGTTGTTGTTCTTGCTGTTCTTGTTGTAGTTGTTGTTGTTGTCCTTGTTGTTGTCGTAGTTCTTGTTGTTCTTGTTGTTCTTGTTGTTCTTGTTGTTCTTGTTGTTCTTGTTGTTCTTGTTGTTCTTGTTGTTCTTGTTGTTCTGGTTGTTGATGTTCTTGTTGTTCATGTTGTTGTTGTTCTTGTTGTTCTTGATGCTCTTGTTGCTCTTGTTGTCGTTGTTGTTCTTGTTGTTCTTGTTGCTCTTGTTGCTCTTGTTGCTCTTGTTGCTCTTGGTGCTCTTGTTGCTCTTGTTGCTCTTGTTGCTGTTGATGTTCTTGTTGTTTATGTTGTTGTTGTTCTTTTTGTTCTTGTTGATGTTGTTGTTGTTGTTGTTCTGGTTGTTGATGCTCTTGTTGTTCATGTTGTTGTTGTTCTTGATGTTCTTGTTGTTCTTGTTGTTCTTGTTGTTCTTGTTGTTCTTGTTGTTCTTGTTGTTCTTGTTGTTCTTGTTGTTCTTGGTGTTCTTGTTGTTCTTGTTGTTCTTCTTGCTGTTCTGGTTGTTCTTGTTGTTCTTGTTTTTCTTGTTGTTCTCGGTGTTCTCGTTGTTCTCGTTGTTCTCGTTGTTCTCGTTGTTCTCGTTGTTCTCGTTGTTCTCGTTACTCTTGTTGCTCTTGTTGCTCTTGTTGCTGTTGTTGTTCTTGTTGTTCTGGTTGTTGATGTTCTTGTTGTTCATGTTGTTGTTCTTGTTGTTCTGGTTGTTGATGTTCTTGTTGTTCATGTTGTTGTTGTTCTTGATGTTCTTGTTGTTCTTGTTGTTCTTGTTGTTCTTGGTGTTCTTGTTGCTCTTGTTGTTCTAGTTGTTGTTGTTGTTGTTGTTGTTCTTGTTGTTGTTCTCGTTGTTCTCGTTGTTCTCGTTGTTCTTGTTGTGCTTGTTGTCCTTGTTGTTGTTGTTGCTGTTGTTGTTCTTGTTGTTCATGTTGTTGTTGTTCTGGTTGATGTTGTTGTTCTTGTTCTTGTTTTTCTAGTTGTTCTTGTTGTTCATGTTGTTGTGGTTCTGGTAGATGTTGTTGTTCTTGTTCTTGTTGTTCTTGTTGCTCATGTTGTTCTTGTTGTTCTTGTTGTTCTTGCTGTTGTTGTTCCTGTTGTTCTTGTTGTTGTTGTTGTTGTTGTTGTTCTTGCAGTTCTTCTTGTTGTTGTTCTTGCTGTTCTTGTTCTTGTTGCTCTTGTTGTTCTTGTTGTTCTTGTTGTTCTTGTTGTTCTTGTTGTTCTTGTTGTTCTTGTTGTTCTTGTTGTTCTTGTTGTTCTTGTTGTTCTTGTTGTTCTTGTTGTTGTTGTTGTTCTTGTTGATGTTCGTGTTGTTCTTGTTGTTGTTGTTGTTCTTGTTGCTCTTGTTGTTCTTGTTGTTCTTGTTGTTCTTGTTGTTCTTGTTGTTCTTGTTGTTCTTATTCTTGTTCTTGTTGTTGTTGTTGTTCTTGTTTTTGTTGTTCTTGTTGTTGTTGTTGTTGTTCTTGCAGTTCTTCTTGTTGTTGTTCTTGTTCTTGTTGCTCTTGTTGTTCTTGTTGTTCTTGTTGTTCTTGTTGTTCTTGTTGTTCTTGTTGTTCTTGTTGTTCTTGTTGTTTTTGCTGTTCATGTTGTTCTTGTTGTTCTTCTTGTTGTTGTTCTAGTTGTCCTTGTTGTTGTTGTTGTCCTTGTTGTTCTTGTTGTTGTTGTCCTTGTTGTTCTTGTTGTGCTTGTTGTTCTTGTTGATCTTGTTGTTCTTGTTGCTCTTGTTGCTCTTGTTGTTCTTGTTGCTCTTGTTGTTCTTGTTGCTCTTGTTGTTCTTGTTGTTGTTCTTGTTGTTCTTGTTTTTGTTGTTCTTGTTGTTGTTGTTCTTGTCGTTGTGGTTCTTGTTGTTCCTGTTGTTGTTGTTGTTGTTGTTCTTGTTGTTCTTGTTGTTGTTGTTCATGTGGTTCTTGTTGTTGTTCCTCTTGCTGTTCTTGTTTTGTTGTCCTTGTTGTTCTTTCTGTTCTTGTTGTTCTTGTTGTTGTTGTTGTTCTTGCTGTTCTTGTTGTAGTTGTTGTTTTTGTTTATCTTGTTGTTCTTGTTGTTCTTGTTGTTGTTCTTGTTGTTGTTGTTGTTCTTGCTGTTCTTGTTGTAGTTGTAGTTGTTGTCCTTGTTATTGCTGTAGTTCATGTTGTTCTTGTTGTTCTTGTTGTTCTTGTTGTTCTTGTTGTTCTTGTTGTTCTTGTTGTTCTTGTTGTTCTTGTTGTTCTTGTTGTTCTTGTTGTTCTTGTTGTTCGTGTTGTTCTTGTTGTTCTTGTTGTTCTTGTTGTTCTTGTTGTTCTTGTTGTTCTTGTTGTTCGTGCTGTTCTTGTTGTTTTTGTTGATCTTGTTGTTCTTGTTGTTCTTGTTGTTCTTGTTGTTCTTGTTGTTCTTCTTGTTGTTGTTCTAGTTGTCCTTGTTGTTGTTGTTCTCGTTGTTCTCGTTGTTCTCGTTGTTCTCGTTGTTCTCGTTGTTCTCGTTGTTCTCATTGTTCTTGTTGTTCTTGTTGTTCTTGTTGTTCTTGTTGTTCTTGTTGTTCTTGTTGTTCTTGTTGTTCTTGTTGTTCTTGTTGTTCGTGTTGTTCTTGTTGTTCTTGTTGTTCTTGTTGTTCTTGTTGCTCTTATTGTTCTTGTTGTTCTTATTGTTCTTGTTGTTCATGTTGTTCTTGTTGTTCTTCTTGTTGTTGTTCTAGTTGTCCTTGTTGTTGTTGTTCTTGTTGTTCTTGTTGTTCTTGTTGTTCTTGTTGTTCTTGTTGTTCTTGTTGTTCTTGTTGTTCATGTTGTTCTTGTTGTTCTTCTTGTTGTTGTTCTAGTTGTCCTTGTTGTTGTTGTTCTGGTTGTTCTTGTTGTTCCGGTTGTTCTTGTTGTTCTTGTTGTTCTTGCTGTTCATGTTGTCTTGTTGTCCTTGTTGTTCTAGTTGTTCTTGTTGTTCTTGTTGTTCTTGTTGTTCTTGTTGTTCTTGTTGTTCTTGTTGTTCTTGTTGTTCTTGTTGTTCTTGCTGTTCTTGTTGTTCTTGTTGTTGTTGCTGTTCTTGCTGTTCTTGTTGTAGTTGTTGTTTTTGTTGATCTTGTTGTTCTTGTTGTTCTTGTTGTTGTTGTTGTTCTTGCTGTTCTTGTTGTAGTTGTAGTTGTTGTCCTTGTTATTGCTGTAGTTCTTGTTGTTCTTGTTGTTCTTGTTGTTCTTGTTGTTCTTGTTGTTCTTGTTGTTCTTGTTGTTCTTGTTGTTCTTGTTGTTCTTGTTGTTCCTGTTGTTCTTGTTGTTCTTGTTGTTCTTGTTGTTCTTGTTGTTCTTGTTGTTCTTGTTGTTCGTGCTGTTCTTGTTGTTTTTGTTGATCTTGTTGTTCTTGTTGTTCTTGTTGTTCTTGTTGTTCTTGTTGTTCTTCTTGTTGTTGTTCTAGTTGTCCTTGTTGTTGTTGTTCTGGTTGTTCTTGTTGTTCCGGTTGTTCTTGTTGTTCTTGCTGTTCATGTTGTCTTGTTGTCCTTGTTGTTCTAGTTGTTCTTGTTGTTCTTGTTGTTCTTGTTGTTCTTGTTGTTCTTGTTGTTCTTGTTGTTCTTGTTGTTCTTGTTGTTCTTGCTGTTCTTGTTGTTCTTGTTGTTGTTGCTGTTCTTGCTGTTCTTGTTGTAGTTGTTGTTTTTGTTGATCTTGTTGTTCTTGTTGTTCTTGTTGTTGTTGTTGTTCTTGCTGTTCTTGTTGTAGTTGTAGTTGTTGTCCTTGTTATTGCTGTAGTTCTTGTTGTTCTTGTTGTTCTTGTTGTTCTTGTTGTTCTTGTTGTTCTTGTTGTTCTTGTTGTTCTTGTTGTTCTTGTTGTTCTTGTTGTTCTTGTTGTTCTTGTTGTTCTTGTTGTTCCTGTTGTTCTTGTTGTTCTTGTTGTTCTTGTTGTTCTTGTTGTTCTTGTTGTTCTTGTTGTTCTTGTTGTTCTTGTTGTTCGTGCTGTTCTTGTTGTTTTTGTTGATCTTGTTGTTCTTGTTGTTCTTGTTGTTCTTGTTGTTCTTGTTGTTCTTCTAGTTGTTGTTCTAGTTGTCCTTGTTGTTGTTGTTCTCGTTGTTCTCGTTGTTCTCGTTGTTCTCGTTGTTCTCGTTGTTCTCGTTGTTCTCATTGTTCTTGTTGTTCTTGTTGTTCTTGTTGTTCTTGTTGTTCTTGTTGTTCTTGTTGTTCTTGTTGTTCTTGTTGTTCTTGTTGTTCTTGTTGTTCTTGTTGTTCTTGTTGTTCTTGTTGTTCTTGTTGTTCTTGTTGTTCTTGTTGTTCTTGTTGTTCTTGTTGTTCTTGTTGTTCTTGTTGTTCGTGCTGTTCTTGTTGTTTTTGTTGATCTTGTTGTTCTTGTTGTTCTTGTTGTTCTTGTTGTTCTTGTTGTTCTTCTAGTTGTTGTTCTAGTTGTCCTTGTTGTTGTTGTTCTCGTTGTTCTCGTTGTTCTCGTTGTTCTCGTTGTTCTCGTTGTTCTCGTTGTTCTCATTGTTCTTGTTGTTCTTGTTGTTCTTGTTGTTCTTGTTGTTCTTGTTGTTCTTGTTGTTCTTGTTGTTCTTGTTGTTCTTGTTGTTCTTGTTGTTCTTGTTGTTCTTGTTGTTCTTGTTGTTCTTGTTGTTCTTGTTGTTCTTGTTGCTCTTGTTGTTCTTGTTGTTCTTGTTGTTCTTGTTGTTCTTGTTGTTCTTGTTGTTCTTGTTGTTCTTGTTGTTCTTGTTGTTCTTGTTGTTCTTGTTGTTCTTGTTGTTCTTGTTGTTCTTGTTGTTCTTGTTGTTCTTGTTGTTCTTGTGGTTCTTGTTGTTCTTATTGTTCTTGTTGTTCATGTTGTTCTTGTTGTTCTTCTTGTTGTTGTTCTAGTTGTCCTTGTTGTTGTTGTTCTCGTTGTTCTCGTTGTTCTCGTTGTTCTCGTTGTTCTCGTTGCTCTTGTTGCTCTTGTTGCTCTTGTTGCTCTTGTTGCTCTTGTTGCTCTTGTTGCAGTTGTTGTTCTTGTTGTTCTGGTTGTTGATGTTCTTGTTGTTCATGTTGTTGTTGTTCTTGATGTTCTTGTTGTTCTTGTTGTTCTTGTTGTTCTTGGTGTTATTGTTGCTCTTGTTGTTCTAGTTGTTGTTGTTGTTGTTGTTGTTGTTCTTGTTGTTGTTCTCGTTGTTCTCGTTGTTCTCGTTGTTCTTGTTGTTCTTTTTGTTCTTGTTGTTCTTGTTGTTCTTGTTGTCCTTGTTGTTGTTGTTGCTGTTGTTGTTCTTGTTGTTCATGTTGTTGTTGTTCTGGTTGATGTTGTTGTTCTTGTTCTTGTTTTTCTTGTTGTTCTTGTTGTTCATGTTGTTGTGGTTCTGGTAGATGTTGTTGTTCTTGTTCTTGTTGTTCTTGTTGCTCATGTTGTTCTTGTCGTTCTTGTTGTTCTTGCTGTTGTTGTTCCTGTTGTTCTTGCTGTTGTTGTTGTTGTTGTTCTTGCAGTTCTTGTTGTTCTTGTTGTTCTTGTTGTTCTTGTTGTTCTTGTTGTTCTTGTTGTTCTTGTTGTTGTTGTTGTTCTTGTTGTTGTTCGTGTTGTTCTTGTTGTTGTTCTTGTTTTTGTTGTTCTTGTTGTTGTTGTTGTTCTTCCTGTTCTTGTTCTTGTTGTTGTTGTTGTTCTTGTTGTTCTTGTTGTTCTTGCTGTTCTTTCTGTTCATGTTGTTCTTGTTGTTCTTGTTGTTGTTGTTGTCCTTGTTGTTCTTGTTGTTCTTGTTGTTCTTGTTGTTCTTGTTGTTCTTGTTGTTCTTGTTGTTCTTGTTGCTCTTGTTGTTCTTGTTGTTCTTGTTGTTCTTGTTGTTCTTGTTGTTCTTGTTGTTCTTGTTGTTCTTGTTGTTCTTGTTGTTCTTGTTCTTGTTGTTGTTGTTGTTCTTGTTTTTGTTGTTCTTGTTGTTGTTGTTGTTGTTGTTGTTGTTCTTGCTGTTCTTGTTCTTGTTGCTCTTGTTGTTCTTGATATTCTTGTTGTTGTTGTTGTTGTTCTTGTTCTTGTTGTTCTTGTTGCTCATGTTGTTCTTGTTGTTCTTGTTGTTCTTGATGTTGTTGTTCCTGTTGTTCTTGTTGTTGTTGTTGTTGTTGTTCTTGCTGTTCTTGTTGTTGTTGTTCTTGTTGCTCTTGTTGTTCTTGTTGTTCTTGTTGTTCTTGTTGTTCTTGTTGTTCTTGTTGTTCTTGTTGTTGTTGTTGTTCTTGTTGTTGTTCGTGTTGTTCTTGTTGTTGTTCTTGTTTTTGTTGTTCTTGTTGTTGTTGTTGTTCTTCCTGTTCTTGTTCTTGTTGTTCTTGTTGTTCTTGTTGTTCTTGTTGTTCTTGTTGTTGTTCTTGTCGTTGTGGTTCTTGTTGTTCCTGTTGTTGTTGTTGTTCTTGTTGTTCTTGTTGTTGTTGTTCATGTGGTTCTTGTTGTTGTTCCTCTTGCTGTTCTTGTTCTTGTTGACCTTGTTGTTCTTTCTGTTCTTGTTGTTCCTGTTGTTGTTGTTGTTCTTGCTTTTCTTGTTGTAGTTGTTGTTTTTGTTTATCTTGTTGTTCTTGTTGTTCTTGTTGTTGTTCTTGTTGTTGTTGTTGTTCTTGCTGTTCTTGTTGTAGTTGTAGTTGTTATCCTTGTTATTGTTGTAGTTCTTGTTGTTCTTGTTGTTCTTGTTGTTCTTGTTGTTCTTGTTGTTCTTGTTGTTCTTGTTGTTCTTGTTGTTCTTGTTGTTCTTGTTGTTCTTGTTGTTCTTGTTGTTCTTGTTGTTCTTGTTGTTCTTGTTGTTCTTGTTGTTCTTGTTGTTCTTGTTGTTCTTGTTGTTCTTGTTGTTCTTGTTGTTCTTGTTGTTCTTGTTGTTCTTGTTGTTCTTGTTGTTCTTGTTGTTCTTGTGGTTCTTGTTGTTCTTGTTGTTCTTGTTGTTCTTGTTGTTCTTGTTGTTCTTGTTGTTCTTGTTGTTCTTGTTGTTCTTGTTGTTCTTGTTGTTCTTGTTGTTCTTGTTGTTCTTGTTGTTCTTGTTGTTCTTGTTGTTCTTGTTGTTCTTGTTGTTCTTGTTGCTCTTGTTGTTCTTGTTGTTCTTGTTGTTCTTGTTGTTCTTGTTGTTCTTGTTGTTCTTGTTGTTCTTGTTGTTCTTGTTGTTCTTGTTGTTCGTGCTGTTCTTGTTGTTCTTGTTGTTCTTGTTGTTGTTGTTGTTCTTGTTGTTGTTCGTGTTGTTCTTGTTGTTGTTCTTGTTTTTGTTGTTCTTGTTGTTGTTGTTGTTCTTCCTGTTCTTGTTCTTGTTGTTGTTGTTGTTCTTGTTGTTCTTGCCGTTCTTTCTGTTCATGTTGTTCTTGTTCATGTGGTTCTTGTTGTTGTTGCTCTTGCTGTTCTTGTTCTTGTTGTCCTTGTTGTTCTTTCTGTTCTTGTTGTTCTTGTTGATGTTGTTGTTCTTGCTGTTCTTGTTGTAGTTGTTGTTGTTGTCCTTGTTATTGTTGTAGTTCTTGTTGTTCTTGTTGTTCTTGTTGTTTTTGTTGATCTTGTTGTTCTTGTTGTTGTTGTTCTGGTTGTTCTTGTTGTTCTTGTTGTTCCGGTTGTTCTTGTTGCTCTTTTTCTTGTTGTTCTTCTTGTTCTTGCTGTTCATGTTGTCTTGTAGTCCTTGTTGTTCTAGTTGTTCTTGTTGTTCTTATTGTTGTTGTTCTAGTTGTTCTTGTTGTTGTTGTTCTGGTTGTTCTTGTTGTTCTTGTTGTTCTTGTTGTTCTTGTTGTTCTTGTTGTTCTTGTTGTTCTTGTTGTTCTTGTTGTTCTTGTTGTTCTTGTTGTTCTTGTTGTTCTCGTTGTTCTCGTTGTTCTCGTTGTTCTCGTTGTTCTCGTTGTTCTCGTTGTTCTCGTTGTTCTCGTTGTTCTTGTTGTTCTTGTTGTTCTTGTTGTTCTTGTTGTTCTTGTTGATCTTGTTGTTCTTGTTGTTCTTGTTGTTCTTGTTGTTCTTGTTGTTCTTGTTGTTCTTGTTGTTCTTGTTGCTCTTGTTGTTCTTGTTGCTCTTGTTGTTCTTGTTGCTCTTGTTGTTCTTGTTGTTCTTGTTGTTCTTGTTGTTCTTGTTGTTCTTGTTGTTCTTGTTGTTCTTGTTGTTCTTGTTGTTCCTGTTGTTCTTGTTCTTCTTGTTGTTCTTGTTGTTCTTGTTGTTCTTGTTCTTGTTGGTCTTGTTGTTCTTGTTGTTCTTGTTGTTCTTGTTGTTCTTGTTGTTCTTGTTGTTCTTGTTGTTCTTGTTGTTCTTGTTGTACTTGTTGTTCTTGTTGTACTTGTTGTTGTTGTTGTCCTTGTTGTTGTCGTAGTTCTTGTTGTTCTTGTTGTTCTTGTTGTTCTTGTTGTTCTTGTTGTTCTTGTTGTTCTTGTTGTTCTTGTTGTTCTTGTTGTTCTTGTTGTTCTTGTTGTTCTTGTTGTTCTTGTTGTTCTTGTTGTTCTTGTTGTTCTTGTTGTTCTTGTTGATCTTGTTGTTCTTGTTGTTCTTGTTGTTCTGGTTGTTGATGTTCTTGTTGTTCATGTTGTTGTTGTTCTTGTTGTTCTTGATGTTCTTGTTGTTCTTGTTGTCGTTGTTGTTCTTGTTGTTCTTGTTGCTCTTGTTGCTCTTGTTGCTCTTGTTGCTCTTGTTGCTGTTGTTGTTCTTGTTGTTCTGGTTGTTGATGTTCTTGTTGTTCATGTTGTTGTTGTTCTTTTTGTTCTTGTTGATGATGTTGTTGTTGTTGTTCTGGTAGTTGATGCTCTTGTTGTTCATGTTGGTGTTGTTCTTGATGTTCTTGTTGTTCTTGTTGTTCTTGTTGTTCTTGGTGTTCTTGTTGTTCTTGTTGTTGTAGTTGTTGTTGTTGTTCTTGTTGTTGTTCTCGTTGTTCTCGTTGTTCTCGTTGTTCTTGTTGTTCTTTTTGTTCTTGTTGTTCTTGTTGTTCTTGTTGTTCGTGTTGTTCTTGTTGTTCTTGTTGTTCTTGTTGTTCTTGTTGTTCTTGTTGTTCGTGCTGTTCTTGTTGTTTTTGTTGATCTTGTTGTTCTTGTTGTTCTTGTTGTTCTTGTTGTTCTTGTTGTTCTTCTTGTTGTTGTTCTAGTTGTCCTTGTTGTTGTTGTTCTCGTTGTTCTCGTTGTTCTCGTTGTTCTCGTTGTTCTCGTTGTTCTCATTGTTCTTGTTGTTCTTGTTGTTCTTGTTGTTCTTGTTGTTCTTGTTGTTCTTGTTGTTCTTGTTGTTCTTGTTGTTCTTGTTGTTCTTGTTGTTCTTGTTGTTCTTGTTGTTCTTGTTGTTCTTGTTGTTCTTGTTGTTCTTGTTGTTCTTGTTGTTCTTGTTGTTCTTGTTGTTCTTGTTGTTCTTGTTGTTCTTGTTGTTCTTACTGTTCTTGTTGTTCTTATTGTTCTTGTTGTTCATGTTGTTCTTGTTGTGCTTCTTGTTGTTGTTCTAGTTGTCCTTGTTGTTGTTGTTCTTGTTGTTCTTGTTGTTCTTGTTGTTCTTGTTGTTCTTGTTGTTCTTGTTGTTCATGTTGTTCTTGTTGTTCTTCTTGTTGTTGTTCTAGTTGTCCTTGTTGTTGTTGTTCTGGTTGTTCTTGTTGTTCCGGTTGTTCTTGTTGTTCTTGTTGTTCTTGCTGTTCATGTTGTCTTGTTGTCCTTGTTGTTCTAGTTGTTCTTGTTGTTCTTGTTGTTCTTGTTGTTCTTGTTGTTCTTGTTGTTCTTGTTGTTCTTGTTGTTCTTGTTGTTCTTGTTGTTCTTGTTGTTCTTGTTGTTCTTGCTGTTCTTGTTGTTCTTGTTGTTGTTGCTGTTCTTGCTGTTCTTGTTGTAGTTGTTGTTTTTGTTGATCTTGTTGTTCTTGTTGTTCTTGTTGTTGTTCTTGTTGTTGTTGTTGTACTTGCTGTTCTTGTTGTAGTTGTAGTTGTTGTCCTTGTTATTGCTGTAGTTCTTGTTGTTCTTGTTGTTCTTGTTGTTCTTGTTGTTCTTGTTGTTCTTGTTGTTCTTGTTGTTCTTGTTGTTCTTGTTGTTCTTGTTGTTCTTGTTGTTCTTGTTGTTCTTGTTGTTCTTGTTGTTCTTGTTGTTCTTGTTGTTGATGTTCTTGTTGTTCATGTTGTTGTTGTTCTTGATGTTCTTGTTGTTCTTGTTGTTCTTGTTGTTCTTGGTGTTATTGTTGCTCTTGTTGTTCTAGTTGTTGTTGTTGTTGTTGTTGTTGTTCTTGTTGTTGTTCTCGTTGTTCTCGTTGTTCTCGTTGTTCTTGTTGTTCTTTTTGTTCTTGTTGTTCTTGTTGTTCTTGTTGTCCTTGTTGTTGTTGTTGCTGTTGTTGTTCTTGTTGTTCATGTTGTTGTTGTTCTGGTTGATGTTGTTGTTCTTGTTCTTGTTTTTCTTGTTGTTCTTGTTGTTCATGTTGTTGTGGTTCTGGTAGATGTTGTTGTTCTTGTTCTTGTTGTTCTTGTTGCTCATGTTGTTCTTGTCGTTCTTGTTGTTCTTGCTGTTGTTGTTCCTGTTGTTCTTGCTGTTGTTGTTGTTGTTGTTCTTGCAGTTCTTGTTGTTCTTGTTGTTCTTGTTGTTCTTGTTGTTCTTGTTGTTCTTGTTGTTCTTGTTGTTCTTGTTGTTCTTGTTGTTCTTGTTGTTGTTGTTGTTCTTGTTGTTGTTCGTGTTGTTCTTGTTGTTGTTCTTGTTTTTGTTGTTCTTGTTGTTGTTGTTGTTCTTCCTGTTCTTGTTCTTGTTGTTGTTGTTGTTCTTGTTGTTCTTGCTGTTCTTGCTGTTCTTTCTGTTCATGTTGTTCTTGTTGTTCTTGTTGTTGTTGTTGTCCTTGTTGTTCTTGTTGTTCTTGTTGTTCTTGTTGTTCTTGTTGTTCTTGTTGTTCTTGTTGTTCTTGTTGTTCTTGTTGCTCTTGTTGTTCTTGTTGTTCTTGTTGATCTTGTTGTTCTTGTTGTTCTTGTTGTTCTTGTTGTTCTTGTTGTTCTTGTTGTTCTTGTTGTTCTTGTTGTTCTTGTTATTCTTGTTCTTGTTGTTGTTGTTGTTCTTGTTTTTGTTGTTCTTGTTGTTGTTGTTGTTGTTGTTGTTGTTCTTGCTGTTCTTGTTCTTGTTGCTCTTGTTGTTCTTGATATTCTTGTTGTTGTTGTTCTTGTTGCTCTTGTTGTTCTTGATGTTCTTGTTGTTGTTGTTGTTGTTCTTGTTCTTGTTGTTCTTGTTGCTCATGTTGTTCTTGTTGTTCTTGTTGTTCTTGCTGTTGTTGTTCCTGTTGTTCTTGTTGTTGTTGTTGTTGTTGTTCTTGCTGTTCTTGTTGTTGTTCTTGTTGCTCTTGTTGTTCTTGTTGTTCTTGTTGTTCTTGTTGTTCTTGTTGTTCTTGTTGTTCTTGTTGTTCTTGTTGTTGTTGTTGTTCTTGTTGTTGTTCGTGTTGTTCTTGTTTTGTTGTTCTTGTTGTTGTTGTTGTTCTTCCTGTTCTTGTTCTTGTTGTTCTTGTTGTTCTTGTTGTTCTTGTTGTTCTTGTTGTTCTTGTTGTTCTTGTTGTTCTTGTTGTTGTTGTTCTTGTCGTTGTGGTTCTTGTTGTTCCTGTTGTTGTTGTTGTTCTTGTTGTTCTTGTTGTTGTTGTTCATGTGGTTCTTGTTGTTGTTCCTCTTGCTGTTCTTGTTCTTGTTGACCTTGTTGTTCTTTCTGTTCTTGTTGTTCCTGTTGTTGTTGTTGTTCTTGCTGTTCTTGTTGTAGTTGTTGTTTTTGTTTATCTTGTTGTTCTTGTTGTTCTTGTTGTTGTTCTTCTTGTTGTTGTTGTTCTTGCTGTTCTTGTTGTAGTTGTAGTTGTTATCCTTGTTATTGTTGTAGTTCTTGTTGTTCTTGTTGTTCTTGTTGTTCTTGTTGTTCTTGTTGTTCTTGTTGTTCTTGTTGTTCATGTTGTTCTTGTTGTTCTTGTTGTTCTTGTTGTTCTTGTTGTTCTTGTTGTTCTTGTTGTTCTTGTTGTTCTTGTTGTTCTTGTTGTTCTTGTTGTTCTTGTTGTTCTTGTTGTTCTTGTTGTTCTTGTTGTTCTTGTTGTTCTTGTTGTTCTTGTTGTTCTTGTTGTTCTTGTTGTTCTTGTTGTTCTTGTTGTTCTTGTTGTTAATGTTGTTCTTGTTGTTCTTGTTGTTCTTGTTGTTCTTGTTGTTCTTGTTGTTCTTGTTGTTCTTGTTGTTCTTGTTGTTCTTGTTGTTCTTGTTGTTCTTGTTGTTCTTGTTGTTCTTGTTGTTCTTGTTGTTCTTGTTGTTCTTGTTGTTCTTGTTGTTCTTGTTGTTCTTGTTGTTCTTGTTGTTCTTGTTGTTCTTGTTGTTCTTGTTGTTCTTGTTGTTCTTGTTGTTGTGTTCCCGTTGTTCTTGATCTTGTTGTTGTTGTTCTTGTTGTCGTTGTTGTTGTTGTTGTTGTTCTTGTTGTTCTTGTTGTTCTTGTTGTTCTTGTTGTTCTTGTTGTTCTTGTTGTTCTTGTTGTTCTTGTTGTTCTTGTTGTTCTTGTTGTGCTTGTTGTTCTTGTTGTTCTTGTTGTTCTTGTTGTTCTTGTTGTTGTTGTTGTTCTTGTTGTTCTTCGTGTTGTTCTTGTTGTTGTTCTTGTTTTTGTTGTTCTTGTTGTTGTTGTTGTTCTTCCTGTTCTTGTTCTTGTTGTTGTTGTTGTTCTTGTTGTTCTTGCCGTTCTTTCTGTTCATGTTGTTCTTGTTCATGTGGTTCTTGTTGTTGTTGCTCTTGCTGTTCTTGTTCTTGTTGTCCTTGTTGTTCTTTCTGTTCTTGTTGTTCTTGTTGTAGTTGTTGTTGTTGTCCTTGTTATTGTTGTAGTTCTTGTTGTTCTTGTTGTTCTTGTTGTTTTTGTTGATCTTGTTGTTCTTGTTGTTCTTGTTGTTCTTGTTGTTGTTGTTCTAGTTGTCCTTGTTGTTGTTGTTCTGGTTGTTCTTGTTGTTCTTGTTGTTCTTGTTGTTGTTGTTCTAGTTGTTCTTGTTGTTGTTGTTCTGGTTGTTCTTGTTGTTCTTGTTGTTCTTGTTGCTCTTGTTGCTCTTGTTGTTCTTATTGTTCTTCTTGTTCTTGTTATTCTTTTTGTCCTTGTTGTTCTTGCTGTTGTTGTTCCCGTTGTTCTTGTTGTTGTTGTTCTTGTTGTTGTTGTTGTTGTTGTTCTTGTTCTTGTTGCTCATGTTGTTGTGGTTCTGGTAGATGTTGTTGTTCTTGTTCTTGTTGTTCTTGTTGCTCATGTTGTTCTTGTTGTTCTTGTTGTTCTTGCTGTTGTTGTTGTTGTTGTTGTTGTTGTTGTTGTTCTTGCTGTTCTTGTTGTTGTTGTTCTTGCTGTTGTTGCTCTTGTTGCTCTTGTTGTTCTCGTTGTTCTTGCTGTTCTTGTTCTTGTTGTTCTTGTTGTTCTTGTTGTTCTTGTTGTTCTTGTTGTTCTTGTTGTTCTTGTTGTTCTTGTTGTTCTTGCTGTTCATGTTGTCCTTGTTGTTCTTGTTGTTCTTGTTGTTCTTGTTGTTCTTGTTGTTCTTGTTGTTCTTGTTGTTGTTGTTGCTGTTGTTGTTCTTGTTGTTCATGTTGTTGTTGTTCTGGTTGATGTTGTTGTTCTTGTTCTGGTTTTTCTTGTTGATCTTGTTGTTCTTGTTGTTCTTGTTGTTATTGTTGCTCTTGTTGCTCTTGTTGTTCTTGTTGTTCTTCTTGTTCTTGTTATTCTTTTTGTCCTTGTTGTTCTTGCTGTTGTTGTTCCCGTTGTTCTTGTTGTTGTTGTTCTTGTTGTTGTTGTTGTTGTTGTTGTTCTTGTTGTTCTTGTTGTTCTTGTAGTTCTTGTTGTTGTTGCTGTTGTTCTTGTGGTTGTTGTTGTTGTTGTTGTTCTAGTTGTTCTTGTTGTAGTTGCTCTGGTTGTTCTTGTTGTTCTTGTTGTTCCGGTTGTTCTTGTTGCTCTTGTTGTTCCGGTTGTTCTTGTTGTTCTTGTTCTTGTTGTTCTTGTTGTTCTTGCTGTTCATGTTGTCTTGTTGTCCTTGTTGTTGTAGTTGTTCTTGTTGCTCTTGTTGTTCTTGATGTTCTTGTTGTTCTTGTTGTCGTTGTTGTTCTTGTTGTTCTTGTTTTTGTTGTTCTTGTTGTTCAGGTTGTTCTTGTTGTTGTTCTTGTTGTTGTTCTTGTTTTTGTTGTTCTTGTTGTTGTTGTTCATGTAGTTCTTGTTGTTGTTGTTCTTGCTGTTCTTGTTCTTGTTGTCCTTGTTGTTCTTTCTGTTCTTGTTGTTCTTGTTGTTCTTGTTCTTCTCGTTGTTCTCGTTGTTCTCGTTGATCTTGTTGTTCTTGTTCTTCTTGTTGTTCTTGTTGTTCTTGTTGTTCTTGTTGTTCTTGTTGTTCTTGTTGTTTTTGTTGATCTTGTTGTTCTTGTTGTTCTTGTTGTTCTTGTCGTTCTTGTTGCTGTTCTGGTTGTTCTTCTTGCTGTTCTGGTTGTTCTTGTTGTTCTCGTTGTTCTCGTTGTTCTCGTTGTTCTCGTTGTTCTCGTTGTTCTCGTTGTTCTCGTTGTTCTCGTTGTTCTTGTTGTTCTTGTTGTTCTTGTTGTTCTTGTTGTTCTTGTTGTTCTTGTTGTTCTTGTTGTTCTTGTTGTTCTTGTTGTTCTTGTTGTTCTTGTTGTTCTTGTTGTTCTTGTTGTTCTTGTTGTTCTTGTTGTACTTGTTGTTCTTGTTGTTCTTGTTGTTCTTGTTGTTCTTCTTGTTGTTGTTCTAGTTGTCCTTGTTGTTGTTGTTCTGGTTGTTCTTGTTGTTCTTGTTGTTCCGGTTGTTCTTGTTGTTCTTGTTGTTCTTGCTGTTCATGTTGTCTTGTTGTCCTTGTTGTTCTAGTTGTTCTTGTTGTTCTTGTTGTTCTTGTTGTTCTTGTTGTTGTTGTTGTTCTAGTTGTTCTTGTTGTTGTTGTTCCGGTTGTTCATGTTGTTGTTGCTGTTCTAGTTGTTGTTGTTGTTGTTCTTGTTGTTGTTCTTGTTGTTCTTCTTGTTGTTCTTGTTGTTCTTGTTCTCCTTCTTGTTGTTCATGTTGTTCTTCTTGTTGTTCTTGTTGTTCTTGTTGATCTTGTTGTTCATGTTGTTCTTGGTGTTCTTGTTGTTCTTGTTGTTCTTGTTGCTCTTGTTGCTCTTGTTGCTCTTGTTGCTCTTGTTGCTGTTGTTGCTGTTGTTGTTCTGGTTGTTGATGTTCTTGTTGTTTATGTTGTTGTTGTTCTAATTTGTTCTTGTTGTTGTTGTTGTTGTTGTTCTTGGTCTTGTAGTTCTTGTTGTTCTTGATGTTCTTGTTGTTCTTGTCGTTCTTGTTGTTCTTGTTGTTCTTGGTGTTCTTGTTGTTCTTGTTGTTCTAGTTGTTGTTGTTGTTGTTGATGTTCTTGTTGTTGTTCTCGTTGTTCTCGTTGTTCTCGTTGTTCTCGTTGTTCTTGTTGATCCTTTTGTTCTTGTTGTTCTTGTTGTCCTTGTTGTTGTTGTTCTTGTTGTTGTTCTCGTTGTTCTCGTTGTTCTCGTTGTTCTCGTTGTTCTTGTTGTTCTTTTTGCTCTTGTTGTTCTTGTTGTCCTTGTTGTTGTTGTTGCTGTTGTTGTCCTTGTTGTTCATGTTGTTGTTGTTCTGGTTGATGTTGTTGTTCTTGTTCTTGTTTTTCTTGTTGTTCTTGTTGTTCTTGTTGTTCTTGTTGATCTTGTTGTTCTTGTTGTTATTGTTGCTCTTGTTGCTCTTGTTGTTCTTGTTGTTCTTCTTGTTCTTGTTATTCTTTTTGTCCTTGTTGTTCTTGCTGTTGTTGTTCCCGTTGTTCTTGTTGTAGTTGTTCTTGTTGTTGTTGTTGTTGTTCTTGTTCTTGTTGTTCATGTTGTTGTGGTTCTGGTAGATGTTGTTGTTCTTGTTCTTGTTGTTCTTGTTGCTCTTGTTGTTCTTGTTGTTCTTGTTGTTCTTGCTGTTGTTGTTCCTGTTGTTCTTGTTGTTGTTGTTGTTGTTGTTGTTCTTGCTGTTCTTGTTCTTGTTGCTCTTGTTGTTCTTGTTGTTCTTGTTGTTCTTATTGTTCTTGTTGTTCTTGTTGTTCTTGTTGTTCTTGTTGTTCTTGTTGTTCTTGTTGTTCTTGTTGTTCTTGTTGTTCTTGTTGTTCTTGTTGTTCTTGTTGTTCTTGTTGTTCTTGTTGTTCTTGTTGTTCTTGTTGTTCTTGTTGTTCTTGTTGTTCTTGTTGTTCTTGTTGTTCTTGTTGTTCTTGTTGTTCTTGTTGTTCGTGTTGTTCTTGTTGTTCTTGTTGTTCTTGTTGTTCTTGTTGTTCTTGTTGTTCTTGTTGTTCTTGTTGTTCTTGTTGTTCTTGTTGTTCTTGTTGTTCTTGTTGTTCTTGTTGTTCTTGTTGTTCTTGTTGTTCTTGTTGTTCTTGTTGTTCTTGTTGTTCTTGTTGTTCTTGTTGTTCTTGTTGTTCTTGTTGTTCTTGTTGCTCTTGTTGTTCTTGTTGCTCTTGTTGTTCTTGTTGTTCTTGTTGTTCTTGTTGTTCTTGTTGTTCTTGTTGTTCGTGTTGTTCTTGTTGTTCGTGTTGTTCTTGTTGTTCTTGTTGTTCTTGTTGTTCTTGTTGTTCTTGTTGTTCTTGTTGTTCTTGTTGTTCTTGTTGAACTTGTTGTTCTTGTTGAACTTGTTGTTCTTGTTCTTCTTGTTGTTCTTGTTGTTCTTGTTGTTCTTGTTGTCCTTGATGTTCTTGTTGTTCTTGTTGTTCTTGTTGTTCTTGTTGTTCTTGTTGTTCTTGTTGTTCTTGTTGTTCTTGTTGTTCTTGTTGTTCTTGTTGTTCTTGTTGTTCTTGTTGTTCTTGTTGTTCTTGTTGTTCTTGTTGGTGTTCTTGTTGTTCTTCTTGTTGTTCTTGTTGTTCTTGTTCTCCTTCTTGTTGTTCTTGTTGTTCTTGTTGTTCTTCTTGTTCTTGTTGTTCTTGTTGTTCTTGTCGTTCTTGTTGTTCTTGTTGTTCTTGTTGTTCTTGTTGTACTTGTTGTTCTTGTTGTACTTGTTGTTGTTGTTGTTCTTGTTGTTGTTGTTGTTCTTGCTGTTCTTGTTGTAGTTGTTGTTGTTGTCCTTGTTGTTGTCCTTGTTGTTGTCGTAGTTCTTGTTGTTCTTGTTGTTCTTGTTGTTCTTGTTGTTCTTGTTGTTCTAGTTGTTGTTGTTGTTCTTGTTGTTGTTCTCGTTGTTCTCGTTGTTCTCGTTGTTCTTGTTGTTCTTTTTGTTCTTGTTGTTCTTGTTGTCCTTGTTGTTGTTGTTGTTGCTGTTGTTGTTCTTGTTGTTCATGTTGTTGTTGTTCTGGTTGATGTTGTTGTTCTTGTTCTTGTTGTTCTTTTGTTCTTGTTGTTCTTGTTGTTATTGTTGCTCTTGTTGCTCTTGTTGTTCTTGTTGTTCTTCTTGTTCTTGTTATTCTTTTTGTCCTTGTTGTTCTTGCTGTTGTTGTTCCCGTTGTTCTTGTTGTTGTTGTTCTTGTTGTTGTTGTTGTTGTTCTTGTTCTTGTTGTTCATGTTGTTGTGGTTCTGGTAGATGTTGTTGTTCTTGTTCTTGTTGTTCTTGTTGCTCATGTTGTTCTTGTTGTTCTTGTTGTTCTTGCTGTTGTTGTTCCTGTTGTTGTTGATGTTGTTGTTGTTGTTGCTCTTGCTGTTCTTGTTGTTCTTGTTGTTCTTCTTGTTGTTCTTCTTCTTGTTGTTGTTGTTCTTGTTTATGTTATTCTTGTTGTTGTTGTTGTTCTTGTTGTTCCTGTTGTTGTTGTTGTTCTTGTTGTTCTTGTTGTTCTTGTTGTTCTTGTTGTTGTTGTTCATGTAGTTCTTCTTGTTGTTGTTCTCGCTGTTCTTGTTCTTGTTGTTCTTGTTGTCCTTGCTGTTCTTGGTGTTATTGTTGTTGTTGTCCTTGTTGTTCTTGTTGTTTTTTTTGTTCTTGTTGATCTTGTTGTTCTTGTTGTTCTTGTTGTTCTTGTTGCTCTTGTTGCTCTTGTTGCTCTTGTTGTTCTTGGTGTTCTTGTTGATCTTGATGTTCTTGGTGTTCTTGTTGTTCTTGTTGTTCTAGTTGTTGTTGTTGTTCTTGTTGTTGTTCTCGTTGTTCTCGTTGTTCTCGTTGTTCTTCTTGTTCTTGTTGTTCTTGTTGTCCTTGTTGTTGTTGTTGCTGTTGTTGTTCTTGTTGTTCATGTTGTTGTTGTTCTGGTTGATGTTGTTGTTCTTGTTCTTGTTTTTCTTGTTGTTCTTGTTGTTCTTGTTGTTCTTGATGTTGTTGTTCCTGTTGTTGTTGTTGTTGTTGTTGTTGTTGTTCTTGCTGTTCTTGTTGTTGTTGTTCTTGCTGTTCTTGTTCTTGTTGCTCTTGTTGTTCTTGTTGTTCTTGTTGTTCTTGTTGTTCTTGTTGTTCTTGTTGTTGTTGTTGTTCTTGTTGTTGTTCGTGTTGTTCTTGCTGTTGTTCTTGTTTTTGTTGTTCTTGCTGTTGTTGTTGTTCTTCCTGTTCTTGTTCTTGTTGTTCTTGTTGTTCTTGTTGTTCTTGTTGTTCTTGTTGTTCTTGTTGTTCTTGTTGTTCTTGTTGTTCTTGTTGTTCTTGTTGTTCTTGTTGTTCTTGTTGTTCTTGTTGTTCTTGTTGTTCTTGTTGTTCTTGTTGTTCTTGTTGTTCTTGTTGTTCTTGTTGTTCTTGTTGTTCTTGTTGTTCTTGTTGTTCTTGTTGTTCTTGTTGTTCTTGTTGTTCTTGTAGTTCTTGTTGTTCTTCTTGTTGTTGTTGTTGTTCTTATTTTTGTTGTCGTTGTTGTTGTTTTTCTTGCTGTTCTTGTTCTTGTTGTTCTTGTTGTTCTTGCAGGTCATGTTGTTCTTGTTGCTCTTGTTGTTCTTGTTGTTCTTGTTGTTCTTGTTGTTCTTGCTGTTCTTGTTCTTGTTCTTGTTGTTCTTGTTGTTCTTGTTGTTCTTGTTGTTCTTGTTGTTCTTGTTGTTCTTGCTGTTCTTGCTGTTCATGTTGATCTTGTTGTTCTTGTTGTTGTTGTTGTTGTTGTCCTTGTTGTTCTTGTTGTTCTTGTTGTTCTTGTTGCTGTTGTAGTTCTTGTTGTTCTGGTTGTTGTTGTTCCTGTTGTTCTTGTTGTTCTTGTTGTTCTTGTTGTTGTTGTTGTTCTTGTTGTTGTTGTTCTTGTTGTTGTTGTTCTTGTTGTTGTTCGTGTTGTTCTTGTTGTTGATGTCGTTCTTGTTTTTGTTGTCCTTGTTGTTGTTTTTGTTCTTGCTGTTCTTGTTCTTGTTGTTCTTGTTGTTCTTGTTGTTCTTGTTGTTCTTGTTGTTGTTCTTGTTGTTCTTGTTCTTGTTGTTCTTGTTGTTCCGGTTGTTCTTGTTGCTCTTGTTGTTCTTGTTGCTCTTGTTGTTCTTGTTGTTCTTCTTGTTCTTCTTGTTCTTGTTGTTCTTGTTGTTGTTATTGTTGTTGTTGTTCTTGTTGTTCTTGTTGTCCTCGTTGTTCTTGTTGTTCTTGTTGTTCTTGTTGTTCTTGTTGTTCTTGCTGTTGTTCTTGTTGTTGTTGTCCTTGTTGTTCTTGTTGTTGTTGTCCTTGTTGTTCTTGTTGATCTTGTTGTTCTTGTTGCTCTTGTTGCTCTTGTTGTTCTTGTTGTTGATCTTGTTGTTCTTGTTTTTGTTGTTCTTGATGTTGTTGTTCTTGTCGTTGTGGTTCTTGTTGTTCCTGTTGTTGTTGTTTTTCTTGTTGTTCTTGTTGTTGTTGTTCATGTGGTTCTTGTTGTTGTTGCTCCTGCTGTTCTTGTTCTTGTTGTCCTTGTTGTTCTTTCTGTTCTTGTTGTTGTTGTTGTTGTTGTTGTTGTCCTTGCCGTTCTTCTTGTTCTTGTTGTTCTTGTTGTTCTTGTTGCTCTTGTTGCTCTTGTTGATCTTGTTGTTCTTTTTGTTCTTGTCGTTCTTGTTGCTCTTGTTGCTTTTGTTGCTCTTGTTGCTGTTGTTGTTCTTGTTGCTCATGTTGTTGTTGTTCTTGTTGTTCTTGTTGTTGCTCTTGCTGTTCTTGTTGTTCTTGTTGTTGTTATTGTTGTTGTTGTCCTTGTTGTTCTTGTTGTTCTTGATGTTCTTGTAGTTCTTGCTGTTCTTGTTGTTCTTGTTGTTCATGTTGTTCTTGTTTTTCTTGTTGTTCTTGTTGTTCTTGTTGTTCTTGTTGTTCTTGTTGTTCTTGTTGTTCTTGTTGTTCTTGTTGTTCTTGTTGTTCTTGTTGCTCTTGTTGTTCTTGTTGTTCTTGTTTTTCTTGTTGTTCATGTTGCTGTTGTTCTTGTTGATCTTGTTGTACTTGTTCTTGTTGTTCTTGTTGATCTTGTTGTACTTGTTCTTGTTGATCTTGTTGTTGTTCTTGTTGTTCTTGTTGTTCTTGTTGTTCTTGTTGTTCTTGTTGTTCTTATTGTTCTTGTTGTTCTTGTTGTTCTTGTTGCTCTCGTCGTTGTTGTTCCCGTTGTTCTTGTTCTTGTTGTTCTTGTTGTTGTTGTTCCCGTTGTTCTTGTTCTTGTTGTTGTTGTTGTTGTTGTTGTTCTTGTTGTCGTTGTTGTTGTTGTTGTTCTTGTTGTTCTTGTTATTCTTGTTGTTCTTGTTGTTCTTATTGTTCATGTTGTTCTTGTTGTTCTTGTTGTTCTTGTTGTTCTTGTTGTTCTTGTTGTTCTTGTTGTTCTTGTTGTTCTTGTTGTTTTTGCTGTTCATGTTGTTCTTGTTGTTCTTCTTGTTGTTGTTCTAGTTGTCCTTGTTGATGTTGTTGTTGTTGTTGCTCTTGCTGTTCTTGTTGTTCTTGTTGTTCTTCTTCTTGTTGTTGTTGTTCTTGTTTATGTTATTCTTGTTGTTGTTGTTGTTCTTGTTGTTCCTGTTGTTGTTGTTGTTCTTGTTGTTCTTGTTGTTGTTGTTCATGTAGTTCTTCTTGTTGTTGTTCTCGCTGTTCTTGTTCTTGTTGTTCTTGTTGTCCTTGCTGTTCTTGGTGTTATTGTTGTTGTTGTCCTTGTTGTTCTTGTTGATTTTGTTGTTCTTGTTGATCTTGTTGTTCTTGTTGTTCTTGTTGATCTTGTTGTTCTTGTTGCTCTTGTTGCTCTTGTTGCTCTTGTTGCTCTTGTTGCTCTTGTTGCTGTTGTTGTTCTTGTTGTTCTGGTTGTTGATGTTCTTGTTGTTCATGTTGTTGTTGTTCTTTTTGTTCTTGTTGATGTTGTTGTTGTTGTTGTTCTGGTTGTTGATGCTCTTGTTGTTCATGTTGGTGTTGTTCTTGATGTTCTTGTTGTTCTTGTTGTTCTTGTTGATCTTGTTGTTCTTGGTGTTCTTGTTGTTCTTGTTGTTCTAGTTGTTGTTGTTGTTCTTGTTGTTGTTCTCGTTGTTCTCGTTGTTCTCGTTGTTCTTCTTGTTCTTGTTGTTCTTGTTGTCCTTGTTGTTGTAGTTGCTGTCGTTGTCCTTGTTGTTCATGTTGTTGTTGTTCTGGTTGATGTTGTTGTTCTTGTTCTTGTTTTTCTTGTTGTTCTTGTTGTTCTTGTTGTTCTTGTTGTTCTTGTTGTTCTTGTTGTTCTTGTTGTTCTTGTTGTTCTTGTTGTTCTTGTTGTTCTTGTTGTTCTTGTTGTTCTTGCTGTTGTTCTTGTTGTTGTTGTCCTTGTTGTTCTTGTTGTTGTTGTCCTTGTTGTTCTTGTTGATCTTGTTGTTCTTGTTGCTCTTGTTGCTCTTGTTGCTCTTGTTGTTCTTGTTGTTGATCTTGTTGTTCTTGTTTTTGTTGTTCTTGATGTTGTTGTTCTTGTCGTTGTGGTTCTTGTTGTTCCTGTTGTTGTTGTTTTTCTTGTTGTTCTTGTTGTTGTTGTTCATGTGGTTCTTGTTGTTGTTGCTCTTGCTGTTCTTGTTCTTGTTGTCCTTGTTGTTCTTTCTGTTCTTGTTGTTGTTGTTGTTGTTGTTGTTGTTGTTGTCCTTGCCGTTCTTCTTGTTCTTGTTGTTCTTGTTGTTCTTGTTGCTCTTGTTGATCTTGTTGATCTTGTTGTTCTTTTTGTTCTTGTCGTCCTTGTTGCTCTTGTTGCTTTTGTTGCTCTTGTTGCTGTTGTTGTTCTTGTTGCTCATGTTGTTGTTGTTCTTGTTGTTCTTGTTGTTCTTGTTGTTCTTGTTGTTCTTGTTATTGCTCTTGCTGTTCTTGTTGTTCTTGTTGTTGTTATTGTTGTTGTTGTCCTTGTTGTTCTTGTTGTTCTTGTTGTTCTTGTAGTTCTTCCTGTTCTTGTTGTTCTTGTTGTTCATGTTGTTCTTGTTGTTCTTGTTGTTCTTGTTGTTCTTGTTGTTCTTGTTGTTCATGTTGTTCTTGTTGATCTTGTTGTTCTTGTTTTTCTTGTTGCTCTTGTTGTTCTTGTTGTTCTTGTTTTTCTTGTTGTTCATGTTGCTGTTGTTCTTGTTGATCTTGTTGTACTTGTTCTTGTTGTTCTTGTTGCTCTTGTTGCTCTCGTCGTTGTTGTTCCCGTTGTTCTTGTTCTTGTTGTTCTTGTTGTTGTTGTTCCCGTTGTTCTTGTTCTTGTTCTTGTTGTTGTTGTTGTTGTTGTTCTTGTTGTCGTTGTTGTTGTTGTTGTTCTTGTTGTTCTTGTTGTTCTTGTTGTTCTTGTTGTTCTTATTGTTCTTGTTGTTCTTGTTGTTCTTGTTGTTCTTGTTGTTCTTGTTGTTCTTGTTGTTCATGTTGTTCTTGTTGCTCTTGTTGTTCTTGTTGCTCTTGTTGTTCTTGTTGTTGTTCTTGTTGTTCTTGTTTTTGTTGTTCTTGTTGTTGTTGTTCTTGTCGTTGTGGTTCTTGTTGTTCCTGTTGTTGTTGTTGTTCTTGTTGTTCTTGTTGATGTTGTTCATGTGGTTCTTGTTGTTGTTGCTCTTGCTGTTCTTGTTCTTGTTGTCCTTGTTGTTCTTTCTGCTCTTGTTGTTCTTGTTGTTGTTGTTGTTCTTGCTGTTCTTGTTGTAGTTGTTGTTTTTGTTGATCTTGTTGTACTTGTTGTTCTTGTTGTTGTTCTTGTTGTAGTTGTAGTTGTTGTCCTTGTTATTGTTGTAGTTCTTGTTGTTCTTGTTGTTCTTGTTCTTGTTGTTCTTGTTGTTCCGGTTGTTCTTGTTGCTCTTGTTGTTCTTGTTGTTCTTGTTGTTCTTGTTGTTCTTGTTGTTCGTGTTGTTCTTGTTGTTCTTGTTGTTCTTGTTGTTCTTGTTGTTCTTGTTGTTCTTGTTGTTCTTGTTGTTCTTGTTGTTCTTGTTGAACTTGTTGTTCTTGTTCTTCTTGTTGTTCTTGTTGTTCTTGTTGATCTTGTTGTTCTTGTTGTTCTTGTTGTCCTTGATGTTCTTGTTGTTCTTGTTGTTCTTGTTGTTCTTGTTGTTCTTGTTGTTCTTGTTGTTCTTGTTGTTCTTGTTGTTCTTGTTGTTCTTGTTGTTCTTGTTGTTCTTGTTGTTCTTGTTGTTCTTGTTGTTCTTGTTGGTGTTCTTGTTGTTCTTCTTGTTGTTCTTGTTGTTCTTGTTCTCCTTCTTGTTGTTCTTGTTGTTCTTGTTGTTCTTGTTGTTCTTGTTGTTCTTGTTGTTCTTGTCGTTCTTGTTGTTCTTGTTGTTCTTGTTGTTCTTGTTGTACTTGTTGTTCTTGTTGTACTTGTTGTTGTTGTTGTTCTTGTTGTTGTTGTTGTTCTTGCTGTTCTTGTTGTAGTTGTTGTTGTTGTCCTTGTTGTTGTCGTAGTTCTTGTTGTTCTTGTTGTTCTTGTTGTTCTTGTTGCTCTTGTTGATCTTGTTGATCTTGTTGTTCTTTTTGTTCTTGTCGTCCTTGTTGCTCTTGTTGCTTTTGTTGCTCTTGTTGCTGTTGTTGTTCTTGTTGCTCATGTTGTTGTTGTTCTTGTTGTTCTTGTTGTTCTTGTTGTTGCTCTTGCTGTTCTTGTTGTTCTTGTTGTTGTTATTGTTGTTGTTGTCCTTGTTGTTCTTGTTGTTCTTGTTGTTCTTGTTGTTCTTGTTCTTGTTGTTCTTGTTGTTGTTGTTCCCGTTGTTCTTGTTCTTGTTGTTGTTGTTGTTGTTGTTCTTGTTGTCGTTGTTGTTGTTGTTGTTCTTGTTGTTCTTGTTATTCTTGTTGTTCTTGTTGTTCTTATTGTTCATGTTGTTCTTGTTGTTCTTGTTGTTCTTGTTGTTCTTGTTGTTCTTGTTGTTCTTGTTGTTCTTGTTGTTCTTGTTGTTCTTCTTGTTCTTGTTATTCTTTTTGTCCTTGTTGTTCTTGCTGTTGTTGTTCCCGTTGTTCTTGTTGTAGTTGTTCTTGTTGTTGTTGTTTTTGTTCTTGTTCTTGTTGTTCATGTTGTTGTGGTTCTGGTAGATGTTGTTGTTCTTGTTCTTGTTGTTCTTGTTGCTCTTGTTGTTCTTGTTGTTCTTGTTGTTCTTGCTGTTGTTGTTCCTGTTGTTCTTGTTGTTGTTGTTGTTGTTGTTGTTCTTGCTGTTCTTGTTCTTGTTGCTCTTGTTGTTCTTGTTGTTCTTGTTGTTCTTATTGTTCTTGTTGTTCTTGTTGTTCTTGTTGTTCTTGTTGTTCTTGTTGTTCTTGTTGTTCTTGTTGCTCTTGTTGTTCTTGTTGTTCTTGTTGTTCTTGTTGTTCTTGTTGTTCTTGTTGTTCTTGTTGTTCTTGTTGTTCTTGTTGTTCTTGTTGTTCTTGTTGTTCTTGTTGTTCTTGTTGTTCTTGTTGTTCTTGTTGTTCTTGTTGTTCTTGTTGTTCTTGTTGTTCTTGTTGTTCTTGTTGTTCTTGTTGTTCTTGTTGTTCGTGTTGTTCTTGTTGTTCTTGTTGTTCTTGTTGTTCTTGTTGTTCTTGTTGTTCTTGTTGTTCTTGTTGTTCTTGTTGTTCTTGTTGTTCTTGTTGAACTTGTTGTTCTTGTTCTTCTTGTTGTTCTTGTTGTTCTTGTTGTTCTTGTTGTTCTTGTTGTTCTTGTTGTCCTTGATGTTCTTGTTGTTCTTGTTGTTCTTGTTGTTCTTGTTGTTCTTGTTGTTCTTGTTGTTCTTGTTGTTCTTGTTGTTCTTGTTGTTCTTGTTGTTCTTGTTGTTCTTGTTGGTGTTCTTGTTGTTCTTCTTGTTGTTCTTGTTGTTCTTGTTCTCCTTCTTGTTGTTCTTGTTGTTCTTGTTGTTCTTGTTGTTCTTGTTGTTCTTGTTGTTCTTGTCGTTCTTGTTGTTCTTGTTGTTCTTGTTGTTCTTGTTGTACTTGTTGTTCTTGTTGTACTTGTTGTTGTTGTTGTTCTTGTTGTTGTTGTTGTTCTTGCTGTTCTTGTTGTAGTTGTTGTTGTTGTCCTTGTTGTTGTCGTAGTTCTTGTTGTTCTTGTTGTTCTTGTTGTTTTTGTTGTTCTTGTTGTTCTTGTTGTTCATGTTGTTGTTGTTCTTGATGTTCTTGTTGTTCTTGTTGTTCTTGTTGTTCTTGTTGTTCTTGTTGTTCTTGGTGTTCTTGTTGTTCTTGTTGTTCTTGGTGTTCTTGTTGTTCTTGTTGTTCTTCTTGCTGTTCTGGTTGTTCTTGTTGTTCTTGTTTTTCTTGTTGTTCTCGTTGTTCTCGTTGTTCTCGTTGTTCTCGTTGTTCTCGTTGTTCTCGTTGTTCTCGTTGTTCTCGTTGTTCTCGTTGTTCTCGTTGTTGTCGTTGTTCTTGTTGTTGTTGTAGTTCTTGTTGTTCTTGTTGTTCTTGTTGTTCTTGTTGTTCTTGTTGTTCTTGTTGCTCTTGTTGTTCTTGTTGTTCTTGTTGTTCTTGTTGTTCTTGTTGTTCTTGTTGTTCTTGTTGTTCTTGTTGTTCTTGTTGTTCTTGTTGTTCTTGTTGTTCTTGTTGTTCTTGTTGTTCTTGTTGTTCTTGTTGTTCTTGTTGTTCTTGTTGTTCTTGTTGTTCTTGTTGTTCTTGTTGTTCTTGTTGTTCTTGTTGTTCTTGTTGTTCTTGTTGTTCTTGTTGTTCTTGTTGTTCTTGTTGTTCTGGTTGTTGATGTTCTTGTTGTTGTTGTTCTTGTTGTTCTTGATGTTCTTGTTGTTCTTGTTGTCGTTGTTGTTCTTGTTGTTCTTGTTGCTCTTGTTGCTCTTGTTGCTCTTGTTGCTGTCGTTGTTCTTGTTGTTCTGGTTGTTGATGTTCTTGTTGTTCATGTTGTTGTTGTTCTTTTTGTTCTTGTTGATGATGTTGTTGTTGTTGTTCTGGTAGTTGATGCTCTTGTTGTTCATGTTGGTGTTGTTCTTGATGTTCTTGTTGTTCTTGTTGTTCTAGTTGTTGTTGTTGTTCTTGTTGTTGTTCTCGTTGTTCTCGTTGTTCTCGTTGTTCTTGTTGTTCTTTTTGTTCTTGTTGTTCTTGTTGTCCTTGTTGTTGTTGTTGTTGCTGTTGTTGTTCTTGTTGTTCATGTTGTTGTTGTTCTGGTTGATGTTGTTGTTCTTGTTCTTGTTGTTCTTTTGTTCTTGTTGTTCTTGTTGTTATTGTTGCTCTTGTTGCTCTTGTTGTTCTTGTTGTTCTTCTTGTTCTTGTTATTCTTTTTGTCCTTGTTGTTCTTGCTGTTGTTGTTCCCGTTGTTCTTGTTGTTGTTGTTCTTGTTGTTGTTGTTGTTGTTCTTGTTCTTGTTGTTCATGTTGTTGTGGTTCTGGTAGATGTTGTTGTTCTTATTCTTGTTGTTCTTGTTGCTCATGTTGTTCTTGTTGTTCTTGTTGTTCTTGCTGTTGTTGTTCCTGTTGTTGTTGATGTTGTTGTTGTTGTTGCTCTTGCTGTTCTTGTTGTTCTTGTTGTTCTTCTTGTTGTTCTTCTTCTTGTTGTTGTTGTTCTTGTTTATGTTATTCTTGTTGTTGTTGTTGTTCTTGTTGTTCCTGTTGTTGCTGTTGTTCTTGTTGTTCTTGTTGTTCTTGTTGTTGTTGTTCATGTAGTTCTTCTTGTTGTTGTTCTCGCTGTTCTTGTTCTTGTTGTTCTTGTTGTCCTTGCTGTTCTTGGTGTTATTGTTGTTGTTGTCCTTGTTGTTCTTGTTGTTTTTGTTGTTCTTGTTGATCTTGTTGTTCTTGTTGTTCTTGTTGTTCTTGTTGCTCTTGTTGCTCTTGTTGCTCTTGTTGCTCTTGTTGCTCTTGTTGCTCTTGTTGCTGTTGTTGTTCTTGTTGTTCTGGTTGTTGATGTTCTTGTTGTTCATGTTGTTGTTGTTCTTTTTGTTCTTGTTGATGTTGTTGTTGTTGTTGTTCTGGTTGTTGATGCTCTTGTTGTTCATGTTGGTGTTGTTCTTGATGTTCTTGTTGTTCTTGTTGATCTTGTTGTTCTTGGTGTTCTTGTTGTTCTTGTTGTTCTAGTTGTTGTTGTTGTTCTTGTTGTTGTTCTCGTTGTTCTCGTTGTTCTCGTTGTTCTTCTTGTTCTTGTTGTTCTTGTTGTCCTTGTTGTTGTTGTTGCTGTTGTTGTTCTTGTTGTTCATGTTGTTGTTGTTCTGGTTGATGTTGTTGTTCTTGTTCTTGTTTTTCTTGTTGTTCTTGTTGTTCTTGTTGTTCTTGATGTTGTTGTTCCTGTTGTTGTTGTTGTTGTTGTTGTTGTTGTTTTTCTTGCTGTTCTTGTTGTTGTTGTTCTTGCTGTTCTTGTTCTTGTTGCTCTTGTTGTTCTTGTTGTTCTTGTTGTTCTTGTTGTTCTTGTTGTTCTTGTTGTTCTTGTTGTTGTTGTTGTTCTTGTTGTTGTTCGTGTTGTTCTTGCTGTTGTTCTTGTTTTTGTTGTTCTTGTTGTTCTTGTTGTTCTTGTTGTTCTTGTTGTTCTTGTTGTTCTTGTTGTTCTTGTTGTTCTTGTTGTTCTTGTTGTTCTTGTTGTTCTTGTTGTTCTTGTTGTTCTTGTTGTTCTTGTTGTTCTTGTTGTTCTTGTTGTTCTTGTTGTTCTTGTTGTTCTTGTTGTTCTTGTTGTTCTTGTTGTTCTTGTTGTTCTTGTTGTTCTTGTTGTTCTTGTTGTTCTTGTTGTTCTTGTTGTTCTTGTTGTTCTTCTTGTTGTTGTTGTTGTTCTTATTTTTGTTGTCGTTGTTGTTGTTTTTCTTGCTGTTCTTGTTCTTGTTGTTCTTGTTGTTCTTGCAGGTCATGTTGTTCTTGTTGCTCTTGTTGTTCTTGTTGTTCTTGTTGTTCTTGTTGTTCTTGCTGTTCTTGTTCTTGTTCTTGTTGTTCTTGTTGTTCTTGTTGTTCTTGTTGTTCTTGTTGTTCTTGTTGTTCTTGTTGTTCTTGTTGTTCTTGCTGTTCTTGCTGTTCATGTTGATCTTGTTGTTCTTGTTGTTGTTGTTGTTGTTGTCCTTGTTGTTCTTGTTGTTCCTGTTGTTCTTGTTGCTGTTGTAGTTCTTGTTGTTCTGGTTGTTGTTGTTCCTGTTGTTCTTGTTGTTCTTGTTGTTCTTGTTGTTGTTGTTGTTCTTGTTGTTGTTGTTCTTGTTGTTGTTGTTCTTGTTGTTGTTCGTGTTGTTCTTGTTGTTGATGTCGTTCTTGTTTTTGTTGTCCTTGTTGTTGTTTTTGTTCTTGCTGTTCTTGTTCTTGTTGTTCTTGTTGTTCTTGTTGTTCTTGTTGTTCTTGTTGTTGTTCTTGTTGTTCTTGTTCTTGTTGTTCTTGTTGTTCCGGTTGTTCTTGTTGCTCTTGTTGTTCTTGTTGCTCTTGTTGTTCTTGTTGTTCTTCTTGTTCTTCTTGTTCTTGTTGTTCTTGTTGTTGTTATTGTTGTTGTTGTTCTTGTTGTTCTTGTTGTTCTCGTTGTTCTTGTTGTTCTTGTTATTCTTGTTGTTCTTGTTGTTCTTGCTGTCGTTCTTGTTGTTGTTGTCCTTGTTGTTCTTGTTGTTGTTGTCCTTGTTGTTCTTGTTGATCTTGTTGTTCTTGTTGCTCTTGTTGCTCTTGTTGTTCTTGTTGTTGATCTTGTTGTTCTTGTTTTTGTTGTTCTTGATGTTGTTGTTCTTGTCGTTGTGGTTCTTGTTGTTCCTGTTGTTGTTGTTTTTCTTGTTGTTCTTGTTGTTGTTGTTCATGTGGTTCTTGTTGTTGTTGCTCTTGCTGTTCTTGTTCTTGTTGTCCTTGTTGTTCTATCTGTTCTTGTTGTTGTTGTTGTTGTTGTTGTTGTCCATGCCGTTCTTCTTGTTCTTGTTGTTCTTGTTGTTCTTGTTGCTCTTGTTGTTCTTGTTGTTCTTGCTGTTCTTGTTGTTCTTGTTGTTCTTGTTGTTCTTGTTGTTCTTGTTGCTCTTGTTGTTCTTGTTGTTCTTGTTTTTCTTGTTGTTCATGTTGCTGTTGTTCTTGTTGATCTTGTTGTACTTGTTCTTGTTGTTCTTGTTGATCTTGTTGTACTTGTTCTTGGTGATCTTGTTGTTGTTCTTGTTGTTCTTGTTGTTCTTGTTGTTCTTGTTGTTCTTGTTGTTCTTGTTGTTCTTGTTGTTCTTATTGTTCTTGTTGTTCTTGTTGTTCTTGTTGCTCTCGTCGTTGTTGTTCCCGTTGTTCTTGTTCTTGTTGTTCTTGTTGTTGTTGTTCCCGTTGTTCTTGTTCTTGTTGTTGTTGTTGTTGTTGTTGTTCTTGTTGTCGTTGTTGTTGTTGTTGATCTTGTTGTTCTTGTTATTCTTGTTGTTCTTGTTGTTCTTATTGTTCATGTTGTTCTTGTTGTTCTTGTTGTTCTTGTTGTTCTTGTTGTTCTTGTTGTTCTTGTTGTTCTTGTTGTTCTTGTTGTTCTTGTTGTTCTTGTTGTTCTTGTTGTTCTTGTTGTTCTTGTTGTTTTTGCTGTTCATGTTGTTCTTGTTGTTCTTCTTGTTGTTGTTCTAGTTGTCCTTGTTGATGTTGTTGTTGTTGTTGCTCTTGCTGTTCTTGTTGTTCTTGTTGTTCTTCTTGTTGTTGTTGTTGTTCTTGTTTATGTTATTCTTGTTGTTGTTGTTGTTCTTGTTGTTCCTGTTGTTGTTGTTGTTCTTGTTGTTCTTGTTGTTGTTGTTCATGTAGTTCTTCTTGTTGTTGTTCTCGCTGTTCTTGTTCTTGTTGTTCTTGTTGTCCTTGCTGTTCTTGGTGTTATTGTTGTTGTTGTCCTTGTTGTTCTTGTTGCTTTTGTTGTTCTTGTTGATCTTGTTGTTCTTGTTGTTCTTGTTGCTCTTGTTGCTCTTGTTGCTCTTGTTGCTCTTGTTGCTCTTGTTGCTGTTGTTGTTCTTGTTGTTCTGGTTGTTGATGTTCTTGTTGTTCATGTTATTGTTGTTCTTTTTGTTCTTGTTGATGTTGTTGTTGTTGTTGTTCTGGTTGTTGATGCTCTTGTTGTTCATGTTGGTGTTGTTCTTGATGTTCTTGTTGTTCTTGTTGTTCTTGTTGATCTTGTTGTTCTTGGTGTTCTTGTTGTTCTTGTTGTTCTAGTTGTTGTTGTTGTTCTTGTTGTTGTTCTCGTTGTTCTCGTTGTTCTCGTTTTTCGTCTTGTTCTTGTTGTTCTTGTTGTCCTTGTTGTTGTTGTTGCTGTCGTTGTTCTTGTTGTTCATGTTGTTGTTGTTCTGGTTGATGTTGTTGTTCTTGTTCTTGTTTTTCTTGTTGTTCTTGTTGTTCTTGTTGTTCTTGATGTTGTTGTTCCTGTTGTTGTTGTTGTTGTTGTTGTTGTTGTTGTTGTTCTTGTTGTTCTTGCTGTTTTTTCTGTTCATGTTGTTCTTGTTGTTCTTGTTGTTGTTGTTGTTGTCCTTGTTGTTCTTGTTGTTCTTGTTGTTCTTGTTGTTCTTGTTGTTCTTGATGTTCTTGTTGTTCTTGTTGTTCTTGTTGTTCTTGTTGTTCTTGTTGTTCTTGCTGTTGTTCTTGTTGTTGTTGTCCTTGTTGTTCTTGTTGTTGTTGTCCTTGTTGTTCTTGTTGATCTTGTTGTTCTTGTTGCTCTTGTTGCTCTTGTTGTTCTTGTTGTTGATCTTGTTGTTCTTGTTTTTGTTGTTCTTGATGTTGTTGTTCTTGTCGTTGTGGTTCTTGTTGTTCCTGTTGTTGTTGTTTTTCTTGTTGTTCTTGTTGTTGTTGTTCATGTGGTTCTTGTTGTTGTTGCTCTTGCTGTTCTTGTTCTTGTTGTCCTTGTTGTTCTTTCTGTTCTTGTTGTTGTTGTTGTTGTTGTTGTTGTTGTCCTTGCCGTTCTTCTTGTTCTTGTTGTTCTTGTTGTTCTTGTTGCTCTTGTTGATCTTGTTGATCTTGTTGTTCTTTTTGTTCTTGTCGTCCTTGTTGCTCTTGTTGCTTTTGTTGCTCTTGTTGCTGTTGTTGTTCTTGTTGCTCATGTTGTTGTTGTTCTTGTTGTTCTTGTTGTTCTTGTTGTTCTTGTTGTTTTCTTGTTGTTCTTATTGTTCTTGTTGTTCATGTTGTTCTTGTTGTTCTTCTTGTTGTTGTTCTAGTTGTCCTTGTATTTGTTGTTCTCGTTGTTCTCGTTGTTCTCGTTGTTCTCGTTGTTCTCGTTGTTCTCGTTGTTCTCGTTGTTCTCGTTGCTCTTGTTGCTCTTGTTGCTCTTGTTGCTCTTGTTGCTCTTGTTGCTGTTGTTGTTCTTGTTGTTCTGGTTGTTGATGTTCTTGTTGTTCATGTTGTTGTTGTTCTTGATGTTCTTGTTGTTCTTGTTGTTCTTGTTGTTCTTGGTGTTCTTGTTGTTCTTGTTGTTCTAGTTGTTGTTGTTGTTGTTGTTGTTCTTGTTGTTGTTCTCGTTGTTCTCGTTGTTCTCGTTGTTCTCGTTGTTCTTGTTGTTCTTTTTGTTCTTGTTGTTCTTGTTGTTCTTGTTGTCCTTGTTGTTGTTGCTGCTGTTGTTGTTCTTGTTGTTCATGTTGTTGTTGTTCTGGTTGATGTTGTTGTTCTTGTTCTTGTTTTTCTTGTTGTTCTTGTTGTTCATGTTGTTGTGGTTCTGGTAGATGTTGATGTTCTTGTTCTTGTTGCTCTTGTTGCTCATGTTGTTCTTGTTGTTCTTGTTGTTCTTGCTGTTGTTGTTCCTGTTGTTCTTGTTGTTGTTGTTGTTGTTGTTGTTCTTGCAGTTCTTGTTGTTGTTGTTCTTGCTGTTCTTGTTCTTGTTGCTCTTGTTGTTCTTGTTGTTCTTGTTGTTCTTGTTGTTCTTCTTGTTGTTGTTGTTCTTGTTGTGGTTCGTGTTGTTCTTGTTGTGGTTCGTGTTGTTCTTGTTGTTGTTCTGGTTTTTGTTGTTCTTGTTGTTGTTGTTGTTCTTCCTGTTCTTGTTCTTGTTGTTCTTGTTGTTCTTGTTGTTCTTGTTGTTCTTGCTGTTCTTTCTGTTCATGTTGATGTTGCTGTTCTTGTTCTTGGTCTTGTTGTTCTTGTTGTTCTTGATGTTCTTGTTGTTCTTGTTGTTCTTGTTGTTCTTGTTGTTCTTGTTGTTCTTGTTGTTCTTGTTGTTCTTGGTTTTCTTGTTGTTCTTGTTGTTCTAGTTGTTGTTGTTGTTGTTGTTGTTCTTGTTGTTGTTCTCGTTGTTCTCGTTGTTCTTGTTGTTCCTTTTGCTCTTGTTGTTCTTGTTGTCCTTGTTGTTCTTGTTGTTCTTGTTGTTCTTGTTGTTCTTGTTGTTCTTGTTGTTCTTGTTGTTCTTGTTGTTTTTGTTGTTCTTGTTGTTCTTGTTGTTCTTGTTGTTCTTGTTGTTCTTGTTGCTCTTGTTGCTCTTGTTCTTCTTGTTGATCTTCTTGTTCTTGTTATTCTTTTTGTCCTTGTTGTTCTTGCTGTTGTTGTTCACGTTGTTCTTGTTGTTGTTGTTCTTGTTGTTGTTGTTGTTGTTCTTGTTCTTGCTGTTCATGTTGTTGTGGTTCTGGTAGATGTGGTTGTTCTTGTTCTTGTTGTTCTTGTTGCTCTTGTTGTCCTTGTTGCTGTTGTTGCTGTTGTTGTTCTTGTTGTTCATGTTGTTGTTGTTCTGGTTGATGTTGTTGTTCTTGTTCTTGTTGCTCTTGTTGTTCTTGTTGTTCTTGTTGTTCTTGTTGCTCTTGTTGCTCTTGTTCTTCTTGTTGTTCTTCTTGTTCTTGTTATTCTTTTTGTCCTTGTTGTTCTTGCTGTTGTTGTTCACGTTGTTCTTGTTCTTGTTGTTCTTGTTGTTGTTGTTGTTGTTCTTGTTGTTCTTGTTGTTGTTGTTCATGTGGTTCTTGTTGTTGTTGCTCTTGCTGTTCTCGTTCTTGTTGTCCTTGTTGTTCTTTCTGTTCTTGTTGTTCTTGTTGTTGTTGTTGTTCTTGCTGTTCTTGTTGTAGTTGTTGTTTTTGTTGTTCTTGTTGTTGTTGTTGATCCTGTTGTTGTTCTTGTTGTTGTTGTTGTTCTTGCTGTTCTTGTTGTAGTTGTAGTTGTTGTCCTTGTTATTGTTGTAGTTCTTGTTGTTCTTGTTGTTCTTGTTGTTCTTGTTGTTCTTGTTGTTCTTGTTGTTCTTGTTGTTCTTGTTGATCTTGTTGTTCTTGTTGCTCTTGTTGCTCTTGTTGTTCTTGTTGCTCTTGTTGTTCTTGTTGTTCTTGTTGTTCTCGTTGTTCTCGTTGTTCTCGTTGTTCTCTTTGTTCTCGTTGCTCTCGTTGTTCTCGTTGTTCTCGTTGTTCTTGTTGTTCTTGTTGTTCTTGTTGTTCTTGTTGTTCTTGTTGTTCTTGTTGTTCTTGTTGTTCTTGTTGTTCTTGTTGTTCTTGTTGTTCTTGTTGTTCTTGTTGTTCTTGTTGTTCTTGTTGTTCTTGTTGTTCTTGTTGTTCTTGTTGTTCTTGTTGTTCTTGTTGTTCTTGTTGTTCTTGTTGTTCTTGTTGTTCTTGTTGTTCTTGTTGTTCTTGTTGTTCTTGTTGTTCTTGTTGATCTTGTTGTTCTTGTTGTTCTTGTTGTTAATGTTGTTCTTGTTGTTCTTCTTGTTGTTGTTCTAGTTGTCCTTGTTGTTGTTGTTCTGGTTGTTCTTGTTGTTCTTGTTGTTCTCGTTGTTCTTGTTGTTCTTGTTGTTCCTGTTGTTCTTGTTGTTCTTGTTCTTGTTGTTCTTGCTGTTCATGTTGTCTTGTTGTCCTTGTTGTTCTAGTTGTTCTTGTTGTTCTTGTTGTTGTTGTGCTAGTTGTTCTTGTTGTTGTGTTCCCGTTGTTCTTGATCTTGTTGTTGTTGTTCTTGTTGTCGTTGTTGTTGTTGTTGTTGTTCTTGTTGTTGTTCTTGTTGTTCTTCTTGTTGTTCTTGTTGTTCTTGTTGATCTTGTTGTTCTTGTTGTTCTTGGTGTTCTTGTTGTTCTTGTTGTTCTAGTTGTTGTTGTTGTTGTTGTTCTTGTTCTTGTTGTTCTTGTTGTTCTTGTTGCTCTTGTTGCTCTTGTTGCTCTTGTTGCTCTTGTTGCTCTTGTTGCTCTTGTTGCTCTTGTTGCTGTTGTTGTTCTGGTTGTCGATGTTCTTGTTGTTTATGTTGTTGTTGTTCTTTTTGTTCTTGTTGTTGTTGTTGTTGTTGTTCTTGGTCTTGTTGTTCTTGTTGTTCTTGATGTTCTTGTTGTTCTTGTTGTTCTTGGTTTTCTTGTTGTTCTTGTTGTTCTAGTTGTTGTTGTTGTTGTTGTTGTTCTTGTTGTTGTTCTCGTTGTTCTCGTTTTTCTTGTTGTTCTTTTTGGTCTTGTTGTTCTTGTTGTCCTTGTTGTTGTTGTTGCTGTTGTTGTTCTTGTTGTTCATGTTGTTGTTGTTCTGGTTGATGATGTTGTTCTTGTTCTTGTTTTTCTTGTTGTTCTTGTTGTTCTTGTTGTTCTTGTTGTTCTTGTTGCTCTTGTTGCTCTTGTTCTTCTTGTTGTTCTTCTTGTTCTTGTTATTCTTTTTGTCCTTGTTGTTCTTGCTGTTGTTGTTCACGTTGTTCTTGTTGTTGTTGTTCTTGTTGTTGTTGTTGTTGTTCTTGTTCTTGCTGTTCATGTTGTTGTGGTTCTGGTAGATGTGGTTGTTCGTGTTCTTGTTGTTCTTGTTGCTCTTGTTGTCCTTGTTGCTGTTGTTGCTGTTGTTGTTCTTGTTGTTCATGTTGTTGTTGTTCTGGTTGATGTTGTTGTTCTTGTTCTTGTTGCTCTTGTTGTTCTTGTTGTTCTTGTTGTTCTTGTTGCTCTTGTTGCTCTTGTTCTTCTTGTTGTTCTTCTTGTTCTTGTTATTCTTTTTGTCCTTGTTGTTCTTGCTGTTGTTGTTCACGTTGTTCTTGTTCTTGTTGTTCTTGTTGTTGTTGTTGTTGTTCTTGTTGTTCTTGTTGTTGTTGTTCATGTGGTTCTTGTTGTTGTTGCTCTTGCTGTTCTCGTTCTTGTTGTCCTTGTTGTTCTTTCTGTTCTTGTTGTTCTTGTTGTTGTTGTTGTTCTTGCTGTTCTTGTTGTAGTTGTTGTTTTTGTTGTTCTTGTTGTTGTTGTTGATCCTGTTGTTGTTCTTGTTGTTGTTGTTGTTCTTGCTGTTCTTGTTGTAGTTGTAGTTGTTGTCCTTGTTATTGTTGTAGTTCTTGTTGTTCTTGTTGTTCTTGTTGTTCTTGTTGTTCTTGTTGTTCTTGTTGTTCTTGTTGTTCTTGTTGATCTTGTTGTTCTTGTTGCTCTTGTTGCTCTTGTTGTTCTTGTTGCTCTTGTTGTTCTTGTTGTTCTTGTTGTTCTCGTTGTTCTCGTTGTTCTCGTTGTTCTCTTTGTTCTCGTTGCTCTCGTTGTTCTCGTTGTTCTCGTTGTTCTTGTTGTTCTTGTTGTTCTTGTTGTTCTTGTTGTTCTTGTTGTTCTTGTTGTTCTTGTTGTTCTTGTTGTTCTTGTTGTTCTTGTTGTTCTTGTTGTTCTTGTTGTTCTTGTTGTTCTTGTTGTTCTTGTTGTTCTTGTTGTTCTTGTTGTTCTTGTTGTTCTTGTTGTTCTTGTTGTTCTTGTTGTTCTTGTTGTTCTTGTTGTTCTTGTTGTTCTTGTTGTTCTTGTTGTTCTTGTTGTTCTTGTTGTTCTTGTTGATCTTGTTGTTCTTGTTGTTCTTGTTGTTAATGTTGTTCTTGTTGTTCTTCTTGTTGTTGTTCTAGTTGTCCTTGTTGTTGTTGTTCTGGTTGTTCTTGTTGTTCTTGTTGTTCTCGTTGTTCTTGTTGTTCTTGTTGTTCCTGTTGTTCTTGTTGTTCTTGTTCTTGTTGTTCTTGCTGTTCATGTTGTCTTGTTGTCCTTGTTGTTCTAGTTGTTCTTGTTGTTCTTGTTGTTGTTGTGCTAGTTGTTCTTGTTGTTGTTGTTCTGGTTGTTCTTGTTGTTCTTGTTGTTCCGGTTGTTCATGTTGTTGTTCTTGTTGTTGTTGTTGTTCTTATTTTTGTTGTCGTTGTTGTTGTTTTTCTTGCTGTTCTTGTTCTTGTTGTTCTTGTTGTTCTTGCTGGTCATGTTGTTCTTGTTGTTCTTGTTGTTGTTGTTGTTCTTGTTGTTCTTGTTGTTCTTGTTGTTCTTGTTGTTCTTGTTGTTCTTGTTGTTCTTGTTGTTCTTGTTGTTCTTGTTGTTCTTGTTGTTCTTGATGTTCTTGTTGTTCTTGTTGTTCTTGTTGTTCTTGTTGTTCTTGTTGTTCTTGTTGTTCTTGTTGTTCTTGTTGTTCTTGTTGTTCTTGTTGTTCTTGTTGTTCTTGTTGTTCTTGTTGTTCTTGTTCTTCGTGTTCTTCTTGTTGTTCATGTTGCTGTTGTTCTTGTTGATCTTGTTGTACTTGTTCTTGTTGTTCTCGTTGTTCTTATTGTTCTTGTTGTTCTTGTTGCTCTTGTTGCTCTCGTCGTTGTTGTTCCCGTTGTTCTTGTGCCTGTTGTTCTTGTTGTTGTTGTTCCCGTTGTTCTTGTTCTTGTTGTTTTTGTTGTTCTTGTTGTCGTTGTTGTCGTTGTTGTTGTTGTTCTTGTTGTTCTTGTTGTTCTTGTTGTTCTTGTTGTTCTTGTTGTTCTTGTTGTTCTTGTTGTCCTTGATGTTCTTGTTGTTCTTGTTGTTCTCGTTGTTCTCGTTGTTCTTGTTGTTCTTGTTGTTCTTGTTGTTCTTGTTGTTCTTGTTGTTCTTGTTGTTCTTGTTGTTCTTGTTGTTCTTGTTGTTCTTGTTGTTCTTGTTGTTCTTGTTGTTCTTGTTGTTCTTGTTGTTCTTGTTGTTCTTGTTGTTCTTGTTGTTCTTGTTGTTCTTGTTGTTCTTGTTGATCTTGTTGTTCTTGTTGTTCTTGTTGTTAATGTTGTTCTTGTTGTTCTTCTTGTTGTTGTTCTAGTTGTCCTTGTTGTTGTTGTTCTGGTTGTTCTTGTTGTTCTTGTTGTTCTCGTTGTTCTTGTTGTTCTTGTTGTTCCTGTTGTTCTTGTTGTTCTTGTTCTTGTTGTTCTTGCTGTTCATGTTGTCTTGTTGTCCTTGTTGTTCTAGTTGTTCTTGTTGTTCTTGTTGTTGTTGTGCTAGTTGTTCTTGTTGTTGTTGTTCTGGTTGTTCTTGTTGTTCTTGTTGTTCCGGTTGTTCATGTTGTTGTTCTTGTTGTTGTTGTTGTTCTTATTTTTGTTGTCGTTGTTGTTGTTTTTCTTGCTGTTCTTGTTCTTGTTGTTCTTGTTGTTCTTGCTGGTCATGTTGTTCTTGTTGTTCTTGTTGTTGTTGTTGTTCTTGTTGTTCTTGTTGTTCTTGTTGTTCTTGTTGTTCTTGTTGTTCTTGTTGTTCTTGTTGTTCTTGTTGTTCTTGATGTTCTTGTTGTTCTTGTTGTTCTTGTTGTTCTTGTTGTTCTTGTTGTTCTTGTTGTTCTTGTTGTTCTTGTTGTTCTTGTTGTTCTTGTTGTTCTTGTTGTTCTTGTTGTTCTTGTTCTTCGTGTTCTTCTTGTTGTTCATGTTGCTGTTGTTCTTGTTGATCTTGTTGTACTTGTTCTTGTTGTTCTCGTTGTTCTTATTGTTCTTGTTGTTCTTGTTGCTCTTGTTGCTCTCGTCGTTGTTGTTCCCGTTGTTCTTGTGCCTGTTGTTCTTGTTGTTGTTGTTCCCGTTGTTCTTGTTCTTGTTGTTTTTGTTGTTCTTGTTGTCGTTGTTGTCATGGTTGTTGTTGTTGTTCTTGTTGTTCTTGTTGTTCTTGTTGTTCTTGTTGATCTTGTTGTTCTTGTTGTTCTTGTTGTTCTTGTTGTTCTTGTTGTTCTCGTTGTTCTCGTTGTTCTCGTTGTTCTTGTTGTTCTTGTTGTTCTTGTTGTTCTTGTTGTTCTTGTTGTTCTTGTTGTTCTTGTTGTTCTTGTTGTTCTTGTTGTTCTTGTTGTTCTTGTTGTTCTTGTTGTTCTTGTTGTTCTTGTTGTTCTTGTTGTTCTTGTTGTTCTTGTTGTTCTTGTTGTTCTTGTTGTTAATGTTGTTCTTGTTGTTCTTCTTGTTGTTGTTCTAGTTGTCCTTGTTGTTGTTGTTCTGGTTGTTCTTGTTGTTCTTGTTCTTGTTGTTCTTGCTGTTCATGTTGTCTTGTTGTCCTTGTTGTTCTAGTTGTTCTTGTTGTTGTTGTGGTAGTTGCTCTTGTTGTTGTTGTTCTGGTTGTTCTTGTTGTTCTTGTTGTTCCGGTTGTTCATGTTGTTGTTCTTGTTGTTGTTGTTGTTCTTATTTTTGTTGTCCTTGTTGTTGTTTTTCTTGCTGTTCTTTTTCTTGTTGTTCTTGCTGTTCTTGCAGGTCATGTGGTTCTTGTTGTTCTTGTTGTTGTTGTTGTTGTTGTTGTTGTCCTTGTTGTTCTTGTTGTTCTTGTTGTTCTTGTTGTTCTTGTTGTTCTTGTTGGTCTTGTTCTTCTTGTTGTTCTTGTTGTTCTTGTTGTTCTTGTTGTTCTTGTTGTTCTTGTTGTTCTTGTTGTTCTTGTTGTTCTTGTTGCTCTTGTTGCTCTTGTTGTTCTTGTTGTTCTTGTTGTTCTTGTTGTTCTTGTTGTTCTTGTTGTTGTTCTTGTTGTTCTTGTTGTTCTTGTTGTTCTTGTTGTTCTTGTTGTTCTTGTTGTTCTTGTTGTTCTTGTTGTACTTGTTGTTCTTGTTGTTCTTGTTGTTCTTGTTGTTCTTCTTGTTGTTGTTCTAGTTGTCCTTGTTGTTGTTGTTCCGGTTGTTCTTGTTGTTCTTGTTGTTCCGGTTGTTCTTGTTGTTCTTGTTGTTCTTGCTGTTCAAGTTGTCTTGTTATCCTTGTTGTTCTAGTTGTTCTTGTTGTTCTTGTTGTTCTAGTTGTTCTTGTTGTTGTTGTTCTGGTTGTTCTTGTTGTTCTTGTTGTTCCGGTTGTTCATGTTGTTGTTCTTGTGGTTGTTGTTGTTCTTATTTTTGTTGTTGTTTTTGTTGTTTTTCTTGCTGTTCTTGTTCTTGTTGTTCTTGTTGTTCTTGTTGTTCTTGTTGTTCTTGTTGGTCTTGTTGTTCTTGTTGCTCTTGTTGTTCTTGTTGTTCTTGTTGTTCTTGTTGTTCTTGTTGTTCTTGTTGTTCTTGTTGTTCTTGTTGTTCTTGTTGTTCTTGTTGTTCTTGTTGTTCTTGTTGTTCTTGTTGTTCTTGTTGTTCTTGTTGTTCTTGTTGTTCTTGTTGTTCTTGTTGTTCTTGTTGTTCTTGTTGTTCTTGTTGTTCTTGTTGTTCTTGTTGTTCTTGTTGTTCTTGTTGTTCTTGTTGTTCTTGTTGTTCTTGTTGTTCTTGTTGTTCTTGTTGTTCTTGTTGTTCTTGTTGTTCTTGTTGTTCTTGTTGTTCTTGTTGTTCTTGTTGTTCTTGTTGTTCATGTTGTTGTGGTTCTGGTAGATGTTGATGTTCTTGTTCTTGTTGCTCTTGTTGCTCATGTTGTTCTTGTTGTTCTTGTTGTTCTTGCTGTTGTTGTTCCTGTTGTTCTTGTTGTTGTTGTTGTTGTTGTTGTTCTTGCAGTTCTTGTTGTTGTTGTTCTTGCTGTTCTTGTTCTTGTTGCTCTTGTTGTTCTTGTTGTTCTTGTTGTTCTTGTTGTTCTTCTTGTTGTTGTTGTTCTTGTTGTGGTTCGTGTTGTTCTTGTTGTGGTTCGTGTTGTTCTTGTTGTTGTTCTGGTTTTTGTTGTTCTTGTTGTTGTTGTTGTTCTTCCTGTTCTTGTTCTTGTTGTTCTTGTTGTTCTTGTTGTTCTTGTTGTTCTTGCTGTTCTTTCTGTTCATGTTGATGTTGCTGTTCTTGTTCTTGTTGTTCTTGTTGTTCTTGTTGTTCTTGTTGTTCTTGTTGCTCTTGTTGCTCTTGTTGATCTTGTTGTTCTTGTTGTTCTTGTCGTTCTTGTTGCTCTTGTTGCTTTTGTTGCTCTTGTTGCTGTTGTTGTTCTTGTTGTTCTGGTTGTTGATGTTCTTGTTGTTCATGTTGTTGTTGATCTTGTTGTTCTTGTTGTTCTTGTTGTTCTTGTTGTTCTTGGTGTTCTTGTTGTTCTTGTTGTTCTAGTTGTTGTTGTTGTTGTTCTTGTTGTTGTTCTTGTTGTTCTTCTTGTTGTTCTTGTTGTTCTTGTTGATCTTGTTGTTCTTGTTGTTCTTGGTGTTCTTGTTGTTCTTGTTGTTCTAGTTGTTGTTGTTGTTGTTGTTCTTGTTCTTGTTGTTCTTGTTGTTCTTGTTGCTCTTGTTGCTCTTGTTGCTCTTGTTGCTCTTGTTGCTCTTGTTGCTCTTGTTGCTGTTGTTGTTCTGGTTGTCGATGTTCTTGTTGTTTATGTTGTTGTTGTTCTTTTTGTTCTTGTTGTTGTTGTTGTTGTTGTTCTTGGTCTTGTTGTTCTTGTTGTTCTTGATGTTCTTGTTGTTCTTGTTGTTCTTGTTGTTCTTGTTGTTCTTGTTGTTCTTGTTGTTCTTGTTGTTCTTGGTTTTCTTGTTGTTCTTGTTGTTCTAGTTGTTGTTGTTGTTGTTGTTGTTCTTGTTGTTGTTCTCGTTGTTCTCGTTGTTCTTGTTGTTCCTTTTGCTCTTGTTGTTCTTGTTGTCCTTGTTGTTCTTGTTGTTCTTGTTGTTCTTGTTGTTCTTGTTGTTCTTGTTGCTCTTGTTGCTCTTGTTCTTCTTGTTGTTCTTCTTGTTCTTGTTATTCTTTTTGTCCTTGTTGTTCTTGCTGTTGTTGTTCACGTTGTTCTTGCTCTTGTTGTTCTTGTTGTTGTTGTTGTTGTTCTTGTTGTTCTTGTTGTTGTTGTTCATGTGGTTCTTGTTGTTGTTGCTCTTGCTGTTCTCGTTCTTGTTGTCCTTGTTGTTCTTTCTGTTCTTGTTGTTCTTGTTGTTGTTGTTGTTCTTGCTGTTCTTGTTGTAGTTGTTGTTTTTGTTGTTCTTGTTGTTGTTGTTGATCCTGTTGTTGTTCTTGTTGTTGTTGTTGTTCTTGCTGTTCTTGTTGTAGTTGTAGTTGTTGTCCTTGTTATTGTTGTAGTTCTTGTTGTTCTTGTTGTTCTTGTTGTTCTTGTTGTTCTTGTTGTTCTTGTTGTTCTTGTTGTTCTTGTTGATCTTGTTGTTCTTGTTGCTCTTGTTGCTCTTGTTGTTCTTGTTGCTCTTGTTGTTCTTGTTGTTCTTGTTGTTCTCGTTGTTCTCGTTGTTCTCTTTGTTCTCTTTGTTCTCGTTGCTCTCGTTGTTCTCGTTGTTCTCGTTGTTCTTGTTGTTCTTGTTGTTCTTGTTGTTCTTGTTGTTCTTGTTGTTCTTGTTGTTCTTGTTGTTCTTGTTGTACTTGTTGTTCTTGTTGTTCTTGTTGTTCTTGTTGTTCTTGTTGTTCTTGTTGTTCTTGTTGTTCTTGTTGTTCTTGTTGTTCTTGTTGTTCTTGTTGTTCTTGTTGTTCTTGTTGTTCTTGTTGTTCTTGTTGTTCTTGTTGTTCTTGTTGTTCTTGTTGTTCTTGTTGTTCTTGTTGTTCTTGTTGATCTTGTTGTTCTTGTTGTTCTTGTTGTTAATGTTGTTCTTGTTGTTCTTCTTGTTGTTGTTCTAGTTGTCCTTGTTGTTGTTGTTCTGGTTGTTCTTGTTGTTCTTGTTGTTCTCGTTGTTCTTGTTGTTCTTGTTGTTCCTGTTGTTCTTGTTGTTCTTGTTCTTGTTGTTCTTGCTGTTCATGTTGTCTTGTTGTCCTTGTTGTTCTAGTTGTTCTTGTTGTTCTTGTTGTTGTTGTGCTAGTTGTTCTTGTTGTTGTTGTTCTGGTTGTTCTTGTTGTTCTTGTTGTTCCGGTTGTTCATGTTGTTGTTCTTGTTGTTGTTGTTGTTCTTATTTTTGTTGTCGTTGTTGTTGTTTTTCTTGCTGTTCTTGTTCTTGTTGTTCTTGTTGTTCTTGCTGGTCATGTTGTTCTTGTTGTTCTTGTTGTTGTTGTTGTTGTTGTCCTTGTTGTTCTTGTTGTTCTTGTTGTTCTTGCTGGTCATGTTGTTCTTGTTGTTCTTGTTGTTGTTGTTGTTGTTGTCCTTGTTGTTCTTGTTGTTCTTGTTGTTCTTGTTGTTCTTGTTGTTCTTGTTGGTCTTGTTGTTCTTGTTGCTCTTGTTGTTCTTGTTGTTCTTGTTGTTCTTGTTGTTCTTGTTGTTCTTGTTGTTCTTGTTGTTCTTGTTGTTCTTGTTGTTCTTGTTGTTCTTGTTGTTCTTGTTGTTCTTGTTGTTCTTGTTGTTCTTGTTGTTCTTGTTGTTCTTGTTGTTCTTGTTGTTCTTGTTGTTCTTGTTGTTCTTGTTGTTCTTGTTGTTCTTGTTGTTCTTGTTGTTCTTGATGTTCTTGTTGTTCTTGTTGTTCTTGTTGTTCTTGTTGTTCTTGTTGTTCTTGTTGTTCTTGTTGTTCTTGTTGTTCTTGTTGTTCTTGTTGTTCTTGTTGTTCTTGTTGTTCTTGTTCTTCTTGTTGTTCATGTTGCTGTTGTTCTTGTTGATCTTGTTGTACTTGTTCTTGTTGTTCTCGTTGTTCTTATTGTTCTTGTTGTTCTTGTTGCTCTTGTTGCTCTCGTCGTTGTTGTTCCCGTTGTTCTTGTGCCTGTTGTTCTTGTTGTTGTTGTTCCCGTTGTTCTTGTTCTTGTTGTTTTTGTTGTTCTTGTTGTCGTTGTTGTCGTTGTTGTTGTTGTTCTTGTTGTTCTTGTTGTTCTTGTTGTTCTTGTTGATCTTGTTGTTCTTGTTGTTCTTGTTGTTCTTGTTGTTCTTGTTGTTCTCGTTGTTCTCGTTGTTCTCGTTGTTCTCGTTGTTCTCGTTGTTCTCGTTGTTCTCGTTGTTCTCGTTGTTCTCGTTGTTCTTGTTGTTCTTGTTGTTCTTGTTGTTCTTGTTGTTCTTGTTGTTCTTGTTGTTCTTGTTGTTCTTGTTGTTCTTGTTGTTCTTGTTGTTCTTGTTGTTCTTATTGTTCTTGTTGTTCTTGTTGCTCTTGTTGCTCTCGTCGTTGTTGTTCCCGTTGTTCTTGTGCCTGTTGTTCTTGTTGTTGTTGTTCCCGTTGTTCTTGTTCTTGTTGTTTTTGTTGTTCTTGTTGTCGTTGTTGTCGATGTTGTTGTTGTTCTTGTTGTTCTTGTTGTTCTTGTTGTTCTTGATGATCTTGTTGTTCTTGTTGTTCTTGTTGTTCTTGTTGTTCTTGTTGTTCTCGTTGTTCTCGTTGTTCTCGTTGATCTCGTTGTTCTCGTTGTTCTCGTTGTTCTCGTTGTTCTCGTTGTTCTCGTTGTTCTTGTTGTTCTTGTTGTTCTTGTTGTTCTTGTTGTTCTTGTTGTTCTTGTTGTTCTTGTTGTTCTTGTTGTTCTAGTTGTTCTTGTTGTTCTTGTTGTTCTTGTTGTTCTTGTTGTTCTTGTTGTTCTTGTTGTTCTTGTTGTTCTTGTTGTTCTTGTTGTTCTTGTTGTTCTTGTTGTTCTTGTTGTTCTTGTTGTTCTTGTTGTTCTTGTTGTTCTTGTTGTTCTTGTTGTTCTTGTTGTTCTTGTTGTTAATGTTGTTCTTGTTGTTCTTCTTGTTGTTGTTCTAGTTGTCCTTGTTGTTGTTGTTCTGGTTGTTCTTGTTGTTCTTGTTCTTGTTGTTCTTGCTGTTCATGTTGTCTTGTTGTCCTTGTTGTTCTAGTTGTTCTTGTTGTTCTTGTTGTTGTTGTGGTAGTTGCTCTTGTTGTTGTTGTTCTGGTTGTTCTTGTTGTTCTTGTTGTTCCGGTTGTTCATGTTGTTGTTCTTGTTGTTGTTGTTGTTCTTATTTTTGTTGTCCTTGTTGTTGTTTTTCTTGCTGTTCTTTTTCTTGTTGTTCTTGCTGTTCTTGCAGGTCATGTGGTTCTTGTTGTTCTTGTTGTTGTTGTTGTTGTTGTTGTTGTCCTTGTTGTTCTTGTTGTTCTTGTTGTTCTTGTTGTTCTTGTTGTTCTTGTTGGTCTTGTTCTTCTTGTTGTTCTTGTTGTTCTTGTTGTTCTTGTTGTTCTTGTTGTTCTTGTTGTTCTTGTTGTTCTTGTTGTTCTTGTTGTTCTTGTTGCTCTTGTTGCTCTTGTTGTTCTTGTTGTTCTTGTTGTTCTTGTTGTTCTTGTTGTTCTTGTTGTTGTTCTTGTTGTTCTTGTTGTTCTTGTTGTTCTTGTTGTTCTTGTTGTTCTTGTTGTTCTTGTTGTACTTGTTGTTCTTGTTGTTCTTGTTGTTCTTGTTGTTCTTCTTGTTGTTGTTCTAGTTGTCCTTGTTGTTGTTGTTCCGGTTGTTCTTGTTGTTCTTGTTGTTCCGGTTGTTCTTGTTGTTCTTGTTGTTCTTGCTGTTCAAGTTGTCTTGTTATCCTTGTTGTTCTTGTTGTTCTTGTTGTTCTTGTTGTTCTTGTTTTTCTTGTTGTTCATGTTGCTGTTGTTCTTGTTGATCTTGTTGTACTTGTTCTTGTTGTTCTTGTTGATCTTGTTGTACTTGTTCTTGTTGATCTTGTTGTTGTTCTTGTTGTTCTTGTTGTTCTTGTTGTTCTTGTTGTTCTTGTTGTTCTTGTTGTTCTTGTTGTTTTCTTGTTGTTCTTATTGTTCTTGTTGTTCATGTTGTTCTTGTTGTTCTTCTTGTTGTTGTTCTAGTTGTCCTTGTATTTGTTGTTCTCGTTGTTCTCGTTGTTCTCGTTGTTCTCGTTGTTCTCGTTGTTCTCGTTGCTCTTGTTGCTCTTGTTGCTCTTGTTGCTCTTGTTGCTCTTGTTGCTGTTGTTGTTCTTGTTGTTCTGGTTGTTGATGTTCTTGTTGTTCATGTTGTTGTTGTTCTTGATGTTCTTGTTGTTCTTGTTGTTCTTGTTGTTCTTGGTGTTCTTGTTGTTCTTGTTGTTCTAGTTGTTGTTGTTGTTGTTGTTGTTCTTGTTGTTGTTCTCGTTGTTCTCGTTGTTCTCGTTGTTCTCGTTGTTCTTGTTGTTCTTTTTGTTCTTGTTGTTCTTGTTGTTCTTGTTGTCCTTGTTGTTGTTGCTGCTGTTGTTGTTCTTGTTGTTCATGTTGTTGTTGTTCTGGTTGATGTTGTTGTTCTATTTCTTGTTTTTCTTGTTGTTCTTGTTGTTCATGTTGTTGTGGTTCTGGTAGATGTTGATGTTCTTGTTCTTGTTGCTCTTGTTGCTCATGTTGTTCTTGTTGTTCTTGTTGTTCTTGCTGTTGTTGTTCCTGTTGTTCTTGTTGTTGTTGTTGTTGTTGTTGTTCTTGCAGTTCTTGTTGTTGTTGTTCTTGCTGTTCTTGTTCTTGTTGCTCTTGTTGTTCTTGTTGTTCTTGTTGTTCTTGTTGTTCTTCTTGTTGTTGTTGTTCTTGTTGTGGTTCGTGTTGTTCTTGTTGTGGTTCGTGTTGTTCTTGTTGTTGTTCTGGTTTTTGTTGTTCTTGTTGTTGTTGTTGTTCTTCCTGTTCTTGTTCTTGTTGTTCTTGTTGTTCTTGTTGTTCTTGTTGTTCTTGTTGTTCTTGCTGTTCTTTCTGTTCATGTTGATGTTGCTGTTCTTGTTCTTGTTGTTCTTGTTGTTCTTGTTGCTCTTGTTGCTCTTGTTGATCTTGTTGTTCTTGTTGTTCTTGTCGTTCTTGTTGCTCTTGTTGCTTTTGTTGCTCTTGTTGCTGTTGTTGTTCTTGTTGTTCTGGTTGTTGATGTTCTTGTTGTTCATGTTGTTGTTGATCTTGTTGTTCTTGTTGTTCTTGTTGTTCTTGTTGTTCTTGGTGTTCTTGTTGTTCTTGTTGTTCTAGTTGTTGTTGTTGTTGTTCTTGTTGTTGTTCTTGTTGTTCTTCTTGTTGTTCTTGTTGTTCTTGTTGATCTTGTTGTTCTTGTTGTTCTTGGTGTTCTTGTTGTTCTTGTTGTTCTAGTTGTTGTTGTTGTTGTTGTTCTTGTTCTTGTTGTTCTTGTTGTTCTTGTTGCTCTTGTTGCTCTTGTTGCTCTTGTTGCTCTTGTTGCTCTTGTTGCTCTTGTTGCTCTTGTTGCTGTTGTTGTTCTGGTTGTCGATGTTCTTGTTGTTTATGTTGTTGTTGTTCTTTTTGTTCTTGTTGTTGTTGTTGTTGTTGTTCTTGGTCTTGTTGTTCTTGTTGTTCTTGATGTTCTTGTTGTTCTTGTTGTTCTTGGTTTTCTTGTTGTTCTTGTTGTTCTAGTTGTTGTTGTTGTTGTTGTTGTTCTTGTTGTTGTTCTCGTTGTTCTCGTTTTTCTTGTTGTTCTTTTTGGTCTTGTTGTTCTTGTTGTCCTTGTTGTTGTTGTTGCTGTTGTTGTTCTTGTTGTTCATGTTGTTGTTGTTCTGGTTGATGATGTTGTTCTTGTTCTTGTTTTTCTTGTTGTTCTTGTTGTTCTTGTTGTTCTTGTTGTTCTTGTTGCTCTTGTTGCTCTTGTTCTTCTTGTTGTTCTTCTTGTTCTTGTTATTCTTTTTGTCCTTGTTGTTCTTGCTGTTGTTGTTCACGTTGTTCTTGTTGTTGTTGTTCTTGTTGTTGTTGTTGTTGTTCTTGTTCTTGCTGTTCATGTTGTTGTGGTTCTGGTAGATGTGGTTGTTCTTGTTCTTGTTGTTCTTGTTGCTCTTGTTGTCCTTGTTGCTGTTGTTGCTGTTGTTGTTCTTGTTGTTCATGTTGTTGTTGTTCTGGTTGATGTTGTTGTTCTTGTTCTTGTTGCTCTTGTTGTTCTTGTTGTTCTTGTTGTTCTTGTTGCTCTTGTTGCTCTTGTTCTTCTTGTTGTTCTTCTTGTTCTTGTTATTCTTTTTGTCCTTGTTGTTCTTGCTGTTGTTGTTCACGTTGTTCTTGTTCTTGTTGTTCTTGTTGTTGTTGTTGTTGTTCTTGTTGTTCTTGTTGTTGTTGTTCATGTGGTTCTTGTTGTTGTTGCTCTTGCTGTTCTCGTTCTTGTTGTCCTTGTTGTTCTTTCTGTTCTTGTTGTTCTTGTTGTTGTTGTTGTTCTTGCTGTTCTTGTTGTAGTTGTTGTTTTTGTTGTTCTTGTTGTTGTTGTTGATCCTGTTGTTGTTCTTGTTGTTGTTGTTGTTCTTGCTGTTCTTGTTGTAGTTGTAGTTGTTGTCCTTGTTATTGTTGTAGTTCTTGTTGTTCTTGTTGTTCTTGTTGTTCTTGTTGTTCTTGTTGTTCTTGTTGTTCTTGTTGTTCTTGTTGATCTTGTTGTTCTTGTTGCTCTTGTTGCTCTTGTTGTTCTTGTTGCTCTTGTTGTTCTTGTTGTTCTTGTTGTTCTCGTTGTTCTCGTTGTTCTCGTTGTTCTCTTTGTTCTCGTTGCTCTCGTTGTTCTCGTTGTTCTCGTTGTTCTTGTTGTTCTTGTTGTTCTTGTTGTTCTTGTTGTTCTTGTTGTTCTTGTTGTTCTTGTTGTTCTTGTTGTTCTTGTTGTTCTTGTTGTTCTTGTTGTTCTTGTTGTTCTTGTTGTTCTTGTTGTTCTTGTTGTTCTTGTTGTTCTTGTTGTTCTTGTTGTTCTTGTTGTTCTTGTTGTTCTTGTTGTTCTTGTTGTTCTTGTTGTTCTTGTTGTTCTTGTTGTTCTTGTTGTTCTTGTTGTTCTTGTTGTTCTTGTTGATCTTGTTGTTCTTGTTGTTCTTGTTGTTAATGTTGTTCTTGTTGTTCTTCTTGTTGTTGTTCTAGTTGTCCTTGTTGTTGTTGTTCTGGTTGTTCTTGTTGTTCTTGTTGTTCTCGTTGTTCTTGTTGTTCTTGTTGTTCCTGTTGTTCTTGTTGTTCTTGTTCTTGTTGTTCTTGCTGTTCATGTTGTCTTGTTGTCCTTGTTGTTCTAGTTGTTCTTGTTGTTCTTGTTGTTGTTGTGCTAGTTGTTCTTGTTGTTGTTGTTCTGGTTGTTCTTGTTGTTCCTGTTGTTCCGGTTGTTCATGTTGTTGTTCTTGTTGTTGTTGTTGTTCTTATTTTTGTTGTCGTTGTTGTTGTTTTTCTTGCTGTTCTTGTTCTTGTTGTTCTTGTTGTTCTTGCTGGTCATGTTGTTCTTGTTGTTCTTGTTGTTGTTGTTGTTCTTGTTGTTCTTGTTGTTGTTGTTGTTCTTGTTGTTCTTGTTGTTCTTGTTGTTCTTGTTGTTCTTGTTGTTCTTGTTGTTCTTGTTGTTCTTGTTGTTCTTGTTGTTCTTGATGTTCTTGTTGTTCTTGTTGTTCTTGTTGTTCTTGTTGTTCTTGTTGTTCTTGTTGTTCTTGTTGTTCTTGTTGTTCTTGTTGTTCTTGTTGTTCTTGTTGTTCTTGTTGTTCTTGTTGTTCTTGTTGTTCTTGTTCTTCGTGTTCTTCTTGTTGTTCATGTTGCTGTTGTTCTTGTTGATCTTGTTGTACTTGTTCTTGTTGTTCTCGTTGTTCTTATTGTTCTTGTTGTTCTTGTTGCTCTTGTTGCTCTCGTCGTTGTTGTTCCCGTTGTTCTTGTGCCTGTTGTTCTTGTTGTTGTTGTTCCCGTTGTTCTTGTTCTTGTTGTTTTTGTTGTTCTTGTTGTCGTTGTTGTCGTTGTTGTTGTTGTTCTTGTTGTTCTTGTTGTTCTTGTTGTTCTTGTTGTTCTTGTTGTTCTTGTTGTTCTTGTTGTTCTTGATGTTCTTGTTGTTCTTGTTGTTCTCGTTGTTCTCGTTGTTCTTGTTGTTCTTGTTGTTCTTGTTGTTCTTGTTGTTCTTGTTGTTCTTGTTGTTCTTGTTGTTCTTGTTGTTCTTGTTGTTCTTGTTGTTCTTGTTGTTCTTGTTGTTCTTGTTGTTCTTGTTGTTCTTGTTGTTCTTGTTGTTCTTGTTGTTCTTGTTGTTCTTGTTGTTCTTGTTGATCTTGTTGTTCTTGTTGTTCTTGTTGTTAATGTTGTTCTTGTTGTTCTTCTTGTTGTTGTTCTAGTTGTCCTTGTTGTTGTTGTTCTGGTTGTTCTTGTTGTTCTTGTTGTTCTCGTTGTTCTTGTTGTTCTTGTTGTTCCTGTTGTTCTTGTTGTTCTTGTTCTTGTTGTTCTTGCTGTTCATGTTGTCTTGTTGTCCTTGTTGTTCTAGTTGTTCTTGTTGTTCTTGTTGTTGTTGTGCTAGTTGTTCTTGTTGTTGTTGTTCTGGTTGTTCTTGTTGTTCTTGTTGTTCCGGTTGTTCATGTTGTTGTTCTTGTTGTTGTTGTTGTTCTTATTTTTGTTGTCGTTGTTGTTGTTTTTCTTGCTGTTCTTGTTCTTGTTGTTCTTGTTGTTCTTGCTGGTCATGTTGTTCTTGTTGTTCTTGTTGTTGTTGTTGTTCTTGTTGTTCTTGTTGTTCTTGTTGTTCTTGTTGTTCTTGTTGTTCTTGTTGTTCTTGTTGTTCTTGTTGTTCTTGATGTTCTTGTTGTTCTTGTTGTTCTTGTTGTTCTTGTTGTTCTTGTTGTTCTTGTTGTTCTTGTTGTTCTTGTTGTTCTTGTTGTTCTTGTTGTTCTTGTTGTTCTTGTTGTTCTTGTTCTTCGTGTTCTTCTTGTTGTTCATGTTGCTGTTGTTCTTGTTGATCTTGTTGTACTTGTTCTTGTTGTTCTCGTTGTTCTTATTGTTCTTGTTGTTCTTGTTGCTCTTGTTGCTCTCGTCGTTGTTGTTCCCGTTGTTCTTGTGCCTGTTGTTCTTGTTGTTGTTGTTCCCGTTGTTCTTGTTCTTGTTGTTTTTGTTGTTCTTGTTGTCGTTGTTGTCATGGTTGTTGTTGTTGTTCTTGTTGTTCTTGTTGTTCTTGTTGTTCTTGTTGATCTTGTTGTTCTTGTTGTTCTTGTTGTTCTTGTTGTTCTTGTTGTTCTCGTTGTTCTCGTTGTTCTCGTTGTTCTCGTTGTTCTCGTTGTTCTCGTTGTTCTCGTTGTTCTCGTTGTTCTTGTTGTTCTTGTTGTTCTTGTTGTTCTTGTTGTTCTTGTTGTTCTTGTTGTTCTTGTTGTTCTTGTTGTTCTTGTTGTTCTTGTTGTTCTTGTTGTTCTTGTTGTTCTTGTTGTTCTTGTTGTTCTTGTTGTTCTTGTTGTTCTTGTTGTTCTTGTTGTTCTTGTTGTTCTTGTTGTTCTTGTTGTTCTTGTTGTTCTTGTTGTTCTTGTTGTTCTTGTTGTTAATGTTGTTCTTGTTGTTCTTCTTGTTGTTGTTCTAGTTGTCCTTGTTGTTGTTGTTCTGGTTGTTCTTGTTGTTCTTGTTCTTGTTGTTCTTGCTGTTCATGTTGTCTTGTTGTCCTTGTTGTTCTAGTTGTTCTTGTTGTTGTTGTGGTAGTTGCTCTTGTTGTTGTTGTTCTGGTTGTTCTTGTTGTTCTTGTTGTTCCGGTTGTTCATGTTGTTGTTCTTGTTGTTGTTGTTGTTCTTATTTTTGTTGTCCTTGTTGTTGTTTTTCTTGCTGTTCTTTTTCTTGTTGTTCTTGCTGTTCTTGCAGGTCATGTGGTTCTTGTTGTTCTTGTTGTTGTTGTTGTTGTTGTTGTTGTCCTTGTTGTTCTTGTTGTTCTTGTTGTTCTTGTTGTTCTTGTTGTTCTTGTTGGTCTTGTTCTTCTTGTTGTTCTTGTTGTTCTTGTTGTTCTTGTTGTTCTTGTTGTTCTTGTTGTTCTTGTTGTTCTTGTTGTTCTTGTTGCTCTTGTTGCTCTTGTTGTTCTTGTTGTTCTTGTTGTTCTTGTTGTTCTTGTTGTTCTTGTTGTTGTTCTTGTTGTTCTTGTTGTTCTTGTTGTTCTTGTTGTTCTTGTTGTTCTTGTTGTTCTTGTTGTTCTTGTTGTACTTGTTGTTCTTGTTGTTCTTGTTGTTCTTGTTGTTCTTCTTGTTGTTGTTCTAGTTGTCCTTGTTGTTGTTGTTCCGGTTGTTCTTGTTGTTCTTGTTGTTCCGGTTGTTCTTGTTGTTCTTGTTGTTCTTGCTGTTCAAGTTGTCTTGTTATCCTTGTTGTTCTAGTTGTTCTTGTTGTTCTTGTTGTTCTAGTTGTTCTTGTTGTTCTTGTTGTTCTAGTTGTTTCTTGTTGTTGTTGTTCTGGTTGTTCTTGTTGTTCTTTGTTGTTCCGGTTGTTCATGTTGTTGTTTCTTGTTTTGTGTTTTGTTGTTCTTGTGTCTTTTGTTGTTGTTTTTGTTGTTTGTTTCTGTTCTTGTGTTGCTTGTTCTTGTTGTTCTTGTTGTTCTTGTTGTTCTTGTTGTTCTTGTTGTTCTTGTTGTTCTTGTGCTTGTTGTCTTGTTGTTCTTGTTGTTCTTGTTGTTCTTGTTGTTCTTGTTGTTCTTGTTGTCTTGTGTTCTTGTTCTTGTTGTTCTTGTTGTTCTTGTTGTTCTTGTTGTTCTTGTTGTTCTTGTTGTTCTTGTGTTCTTGTTGTTCTTGTTGTTCTTGGTTGTTCTTGTTGTTCTTGTTGTTCTTGTTGTTCTTGTTGTTCTTGTTGTTCCTTGTTGTTCTTGTTTGTTCTTGTTGTTCTTGTTGTTCTTGTTGTTCTTGTTGTTCTTGTTGTTCTTGTTGTTCTTGTTGTTCTTGTTGTTCTTGTTGTTCTTGTTGTTTGTGTTCTTGTGTTTGTGTTCTTGTTTGTTCTTGTTTGTGTTGTTCTTGTTGTTCTTGTTGTTCTTGTTGTTCTTGTTGTTCTTGTTGTTCTTGTTCTTCTTGTTCTTCTTGTTGTTCATGTTGCTGTTGTTCTTGTTGATCTTGTTGTACTTGTTCTTGTTGTTCTCGTTGTTCTTATTGTTCTTGTTGTTCTTGTTGCTCTTGTTGCTCTCGTCGTTGTTGTTCCCGTTGTTCTTGTGCCTGTTGTTCTTGTTGTTGTTGTTCCCGTTGTTCTTGTTCTTGTTGTTTTTGTTGTTCTTGTTGTCGTTGTTGTCGTTGTTGTTGTTGTTCTTGTTGTTCTTGTTGTTCTTGTTGATCTTGTTGTTCTTGTTGTTCTTGTTGTTCTTGTTGTTCTCGTTGTTCTCGTTGTTCTCGTTGTTCTCGTTGTTCTCGTTGTTCTCGTTGTTCTCGTTGTTCTCGTTGTTCTCGTTGTTCTCGTTGTTCTCGTTGTTCTCGTTGTTCTTGTTGTTCTTGTTGTTCTTGTTGTTCTTGTTGTTCTTGTTGTTCTTGTTGTTCTTGTTGTTCTTGTTGTTCTTGTTGTTCTTGTTGTTCTTGTTGTTCTTGTTGTTCTTGTTGTTCTTGTTGTTCTTGTTGTTCTTGTTGTTCTTGTTGTTCTTGTTGTTCTTGTTGTTCTTGTTGTTCTTGTTGTTCTTGTTGTTCTTGTTGTTCTTGTTGTTCTTGTTGTTCTTGTTGTTCTTGTTGTTCTTGTTGTTCTTGTTGTTCTTGTTGTTCTTGTTGTTCTTGTTGTTCTTGTTGTTCTTGTTGTTCTTGTTGTTCTTGTTGTTCTTGTTGTTCTTGTTGTTCTTGTTGTTCTTGTTGTTCTTGTTGTTCTTGTTGTTCTTGTTGTTCTTGTTGTTCTTGTTGTTCTTGTTGTTCTTGTTGTTCTTGTTGTTCTTGTTGTTCTTGTTGTTCTTGTTGTTCTTGTTGTTCTTGTTCTTCTTGTTCTTCTTGTTGTTCATGTTGCTGTTGTTCTTGTTGATCTTGTTGTACTTGTTCTTGTTGTTCTCGTTGTTCTTATTGTTCTTGTTGTTCTTGTTGCTCTTGTTGCTCTCGTCGTTGTTGTTCCCGTTGTTCTTGTGCCTGTTGTTCTTGTTGTTGTTGTTCCCG